>NC_069506.1:231387855-231510355 GCF_027579735.1 Bombina bombina | reverse complement strand
TGAAAAAAACTGAAATTATAAGCAGAAGAATCAAACTGAAACAGCTGCCTGAAGTACTTTTCTACCAAAAACTGCTTCAGAAGAAGAAAACACATCAAAATGGTAGAATTTAGTAAAAGTATGCAAAGAAGACCAAGTAGCTGCTTTGCAAATCTGATCAACAGAAGCTTCATTCCTAAACGCCCAGGAAGTAGAAACTGACCTAGTAGAATGAGCCGTAATTCTTTGAGGCGGGATTTACCCGACTCTACATAAGCATGATGAATCAAAGACTTTAACCAAGATGCCAAAGAAATGGCGGAGGCCTTCTGACCTTTTCTGGACCCAGAAAAGATAACAAATAGACTAGAAGTCTTTCTAAAATCTTTAGTAGCTTCAACATAATATTTCAAAGCTCTTACTACATCCAAAGAATGTAAAGATCTCTCCTTTGAATTCTTAGGATTAGGACACAATGAAGGAACAACAATTTCTCTACTAATGTTGTTAGAATTCACAACCTTAGGTAAAAATTTAAATGAAGTCCGCAACACTGCCTTATCCTGATGAAAAATCAGAAAAGGAGATTCACAAGAAAGAGCAGATAATTCAGAAACTCTTCTAGCAGAAGAGATGGCCAAAAGGAACAAAACTTTCCAAGAAAGTAATTTAATGTCCAGAGAATGCATAAGTTCAAACGGAGGAGCTTGTAAAGCCCTCAGAACCAAATTAAGACTCCAAGGAGGAGAGATTGACTTAATGACAGGTTTGATGCGAACTAAAGCCTGTACAAAACAATGAATATCAGGAAGATTAGCAATCTTTCTGTGAAAAAGAACAGAGAGAGCAGAGATTTGTCCTTTCAAGGAACTTGCAGACAAACCTTTATCCAAACCATCCTGAAGAAACTGTAAAATTCTAGGAATTCTAAAAAAATGCCAGAAGAATTTATGAGAAGAACACCAAGAAATGTAAGTCTTCCAGACTCGATAATAAATCTTCCTAGACACAGATTTACGAGCCTGTAACATAGTATTAATTACTGAGTCAGAGAAACCTCTATGACTAAGAATCATGCATTCAATTTCCATACCTTCAAATTTAATGATTTGAGATCCTGATGGAAAAAAGGGCCTTGAGCTAGAAGGTCTGGTCTTAACGGATGAGTCCACGGTTGGCAACTGGCCATCCGAATGAGATCCGCATACCAAAACCTGTGAGGTCATGCTGGAGCCACCAGCAGTACAAACGAACATTCCATTAGAATTTTGGAAATCACTTTTGGAAGAAGAACTAGAGGCGGAAAGATATAGGCAGGATGATAATTCCAAGGAAGCGACAACGCGTCCACTGCCTCCGCCTGAGGATCCCTGGATCTGGACAGATACCTGGGAAGTTTCTTGTTTAGATGAGAGGCCATCAGATCTATTTCTGGAAGTCCCCAGATTTGAACAATCTGAAGAAATACCTCTGGGTGAAGGGACCATTCGCCCGGATGTAACGTCTGGCGACTGAGATAATCCTCTTCCCAATTGTCTACACCTGGGATGTGAACCGCAGAGATTAGACAGGAGCTGGATTCCGCCCAAACAAGTATCCGAGATACTTCTTTCATAGCCTGAGGACTGTGAGTCCCACCCTGATGATTGACATATGCCACGGTTGTGACATTGTCTGTCTGAAAACAAATAAACGATTCTCTCTTCAGAAGAGGCCAGAACTGAAGAGCTCTGAAAATCGCACGGAGTTCCAAAATGTTTATCGGTAATCTCGCCTCCTGAGATTCCCTAACCCCCTGCGCTGTCAGAGATCCCCATACAGCTCCCCAACCTGACAGACTCGCATCTGTTGAGATCACAGTCCAGGTTGGACGAACAAAAGAAGCCCCTTGGACTAAACGATGGTGATCTATCCACCACGTCAGAGAGTGTCGTACATTGGGATTTAAGGATATTAATTGTGATATCTTTGTATAATCCCTGCACCATTGGTTCAGCATACAAAGCTGAAGAGGTCGCATGTGAAAACGAGCAAAAGGGATCGCGTCCGATGCAGCAGTCATGAGACCTAGAATTTCCATGCATAAAGCTACTGAAGGGAATGATTGAGACTGAAGGTTTCGACAGGCTGAAACCAATTTCAGGCATCTCTTTTCTGTTAGAGACAAGGTCATGGACACTGAATCTATTTGAAAACCCAAAAAGGTTACCTTTGTCTGAGGAATCAACGAACTCTTTGGTAAATTGATCCTCCAACCATGTCTTTGAAGAAACGACACAAGTTGATTCGTATGAGATTCTGCAGAATGTGAAGACTGAGCAAGTACCAAGATATCGTCCAAATAAGGAAATACCGCAATACCCTGTTCTCTGATTACAGAGAGAAGGGCACCGAGAACCTTTGAAAAGATCCTTGGAGCTGTTGCTAGGCCAAATGGAAGGGCCACAAACTGGTAATGCTTGTCTAGAAAAGAGAATCTCAGAAACTGAAAGTGATCTGGATGAATCGGAATATGAAGATATGCATCCTGTAAATCTATTGTGGACATATAATGCCCTCGCTGAACAAAAGGCAGAATAGTCCTTATAGTCACCATTTTGAATGTTGGTATCCGTACATAACGATTCAATATCTTTAGATCCAGAACTGGTCTGAAGGAATTCTCCTTCTTTGGTACAATGAATAAATTTGAGTAAAACCCCAGACCCTGTTCCAGGACTGGAACTGGCACAATTACTCCAGCCAACTCTAGATCTGAAACACATTTCAGAAATGCCTGAGCCTTCACTGGGTTTATTGGAATGCGAGAGAGAGAAAAATCTCTTCGCAGGCGGCCTTACCTTGAAACCTATTCTGTACCCTTGTGAAACAATGTTCTGAATCCAAAGACTGTGAATAGAATTGATCCAAATGTCTTTGAAAAATCGTAACCTGCCCCCTACCAGCTGTGCTGGAATGAGGGCCACACCTTCATGTGGGTTTGGGAGCTGGTTTTGATTTTCTAAAAGGCTTGGATTTATTCCAGATTGGAGAAGGTTTCCAAACAGAAACCGTTCCTTTAGGGGAAGGGTCAGGCTTCTGTTCCTTATTCTGACGAAAGGAACGAAAACGATTAGCAGCCCTATATTTACCTTTAGATTTTTTGTCCTGAGGCAAAAAAGTTCCTTTTCCCCCAGTAACAGTTGAAATAATAGAGTCCAACTGTGAACCAAATAATTTATTACCTTGGAAAGAAAGCGAAAGCAAAGTTGACTTTGAAGACATATCTGCATTCCAAGTTTTAAGCCATAAAGCTCTTCTAGCTAAAATAGCTAAAGACATATACCTGCCATCAATTCTAATGATATCAAAGATGGCATCACAAATAAAGTTATTAGCATGTTGAAGAAGTTTAACAATGCTATGAGTATTATGGTCTGATACTTGTTGTGCTAAAGCCTCCAACCAAAAGGTGGAAGCGGCAGCAACATCAGCCAAAGAAATAGCAGGCCTAAGAAGATTACCTGAACATAAATAAGCTTTCCTTAGAAAGGATTCAATCTTCCTATCTAAAGGATCCTTAAAGGAAGTACTATCTGCCGTAGGAATAGTAGTATGTTTAGCAAGAGTAGAGATAGCCCCATCAATTTTAGGGATTTTGTCCCAAAACTCTAATCTTTCAGATGGCACAGGATACAATTTCTTAAACCTTTTAGAAGGAGTAAAAGAAGTACCCATATTATTCCATTCCCTAGAAATTACTTCAGAAATAGCATCAGGGACAGGAAAAACTTCAGGAATAACCATAGGAGGTTTAAAAACCGGATTTAAACGCTTATTAGATTTAGTATCAAGAAGACTAGATTCCTCCATCTCTAATGCGATTAAAACTTCTTTAAGTAAAGAGCGAATAAATTCCATTTTAAATAAATATGAATATTTATCAGTGTCAATATCTGAGACAGAATCCTCTGAACCAGAAAAATCCTCATCAGAAACAGACAAATCAGAATGATGACGGTCATATAAAATTTCATCTTAAAAATGAGAAGTTTTAAAAGACCTTTTACGTTTACTGGAAGGAGGAATAACAGACATAGCCTTCCTAATGGATTTAGAAACAAAATCTTTTATATTAACAGGAACATCCTGAGTATTAGATGTTGATGGAACAGCAACAGGTAATGGTATATTACTAATGGAAATACTATCTGCATTAGCAAGCTTATCATGACATTCATCACAAACTACAGCCGGAGGAACAGTTACCACAAGTTTACAACAAATGCACTTAACTTTGGTAGAATCAGCATCAGGCAGCGTCTTTCCAGAAGTAGATTCTGATCCAGGGTCAATCTGAGACATCTTGCAATATGTAATAGAAAAAAACAACATATAAAGCAAAATTATCAAATTCCTTAAATGACAGTTTCAGGAATGGGAAAAAATGCCAATGAACAAGCCTCTAGCAACCAGAAGTAATGAAAAATGAGACTGAAATAATGTGAAAAAAAGGTGGAGACAAGAATGACGCCCACATTTTTTAGCGCCAAAAAAGACGCCCAAATTATTGGCGCCTTAAATTTTTTATTTTTTATTTATTTTTTTGGCGCCAAGAATGACGCCACATCCGGAGACGCCGACACTTTTGGCGCAAAAACGTCAAAAAAATGACGCAATCACGAACAACTTCCGGCGTCAAGTATGATGCCGGAAATGATAAAAAAAATTTGTGCCAAAAAAGTCCGTGCCAAGAATGACGCAGTAAATTGAAGCATTTTCAGCCCCCGCGAGCCTAACAGCCCACAGGGAAAAAGTCAATTTGAAACAATTTTTAAGGTAAGAAAAAAATTGATTATTCATATGCATTATCCCAAATAATGAAACTGACTGTCTGAAATAAGGAATATTGATCATCCTGAATCAAGGCAAATATAAGTTTAAAGACATATATTTAGAACTTTATATATAAAGTGCCCAACCATAGCTTAGAGTGTCACAAAAAATAAGACTTACTTACCCCAGGACACTCATCTACATATAGTAGATAGCCAAACCAGTACTGAAACGAGAATCAGTAGAGGTAATGGTATATAAGAGTATATCGTCGATCTGAAAAGGGAGGTAAGAGATGAATCTCTACGACCGATAACAGAGAACCTATGCGAAGCGCATATCAACGTAGAATCTAGCACAAACTTACTTCACCACCTCCACGGGAGGCAAAGTTTGTAAAACTGAATTGTGGGTGTGGTGAGGGGTGTATTTATAGGCATTTTAAGGTTTGGGAAACTTTGCCCCTCCTGGTAGGAATGTATATCCCATACGTCACTAGCTCATGGACTCTTGCTAATTACATGAAAGAAATTAGATTTATTTTTAAGACCTAAACTGTGTGTGTCAAATTTCATAGAATTAGCTCCTAAACCTTCTGGACTTGATTTAATTGCATGCTCTTGTGGGATACTGAAATGAGCTTTTAACCTTAAGTTTCTAAAAAACCTATACAGGTCTTTATCTATTGTAAACTCATTATTAAACATTGTGGGGCAAAAAGACAACCCTTTATTTAATACATTTGTCTTATCTTTAGTAAGTTGGTATTTTTATATATTTATTACCAATGTCTCTTGGTTACTGTCCATATTATTTACAGTCTCTATATTGGGACTTAGGGTATGTAATTCAAGATCTTGTACATTACCACCCAGGTTGACATTCTCTAATGGCTCGATTTCTTCTATTTCTTCCGGCCTCTCTGGCCTCTCTGATATGGTCTGTTGCGTAGGCGATTGGACTGCCGGAGGTAGGAGCTGTCATTGTTTGTGCTTCCTTCCTTCCCGCCTGTATCTGCCTCTGTACTGGACCCTAAAAAATCCTCCGATGAGGATGATTCCTTTTCGGCAAACGCCATTCTGTGAGGTGCGCTCCTTGCTCCTCTCCATGTTCCACGTCATCTTCTGGTTCCGGGTCGCCTCCAAGTGACGTCATGCGTCTCACTGTCACCGGACCATCGGTAGACACGGTTTTGTTTATAATCGTCTTCACCACGACCAAACTTCTGTCTTTTTACTTCTTTGAGATCCCTTTGGAATTCATCTAGTGCCTTGTCTGCCTCCATCTTCAGCTTCACCAGCTCTTCAGCAGTAAAGTAAGTACTTAGTGCAGCTTCACTTTCAGCTACCGTTGTTCTCTGGTTCTCAATTTCTTCTTGGAGGCATTTGACAGTCCACACTATGATATCAAATGAACATTTATTTAAGATGCACTCGAATCTCTTTTTATACTTGGTGTTATTAGTCATAATAGTGGGTCTCAGTTTTATTCGTAAGCCCCGGGGTATCCGTCTTACCCTGAAGTATTCCGCCAAGGGGGTACTGTGGAGTTCATAAGATAGAAGTTTTCTCTTTGCTTTCTCCCAGTTTTTAGCCATATTTGTATTTGATGTCCCTTTAAGAAAATCTCTAGGGCCTTTCGCCAGTGCTGTTATTCTGGAGGCATCTATATCCGAATAGGAAAAAACATCTTGATCCTCTTTAGTTACTTCCATATTGTAGTGCACGTAACTTGTAGCAGGTAAGATATATAACCAAATATAGTGGTAAGTCCAGCACTTTCTTGGGTACCCCTTCACTGGGTATAGCTTCTAGTAGGTTTACCTTTGCAGTGCACGTTTGCCTGGGAGGCCTGCCATGCTCCCATATATAATTTCCAAAGTAGACAATGGCAACATCACTTTTCTTTAAAAACACTTCTTCTTTATTAAAGTAACATTTTAGGATAAAATACAGCGACGTTTCGAGCCTCTTGGGCCCTTCCTCATGCTATAGATTAAGAACAAACATCTCCCTTATGTACACCTGTGTATAGGGTGTGGCTTAGTTAATTACAGAATTTTACCTGCACTTAGCTCATGTTGGTATCCCCAACTGGTAAGGTTCTGACTAAGCTTTTCAACTTTATTATTCAACTTTGTTATTATTTTTTAATAAACATTTATTTCTCAACACTTAAATGTATGCTTATGTGGTATGTCATATATGTTTCTTTATAATATATTACAAATAGACACATATCCACACTTTTTATACACAGGAATTTAAAAACAATTATAAAAACAAATGTAGATCATAATCCTTGTTTAATCCATTTGGATATAGTGTTTTCAGATTTTTTATCCACCATACTTCTTTATTTTTAAGTAGCAACTCTCTATTGCCTCCTCTCCTTGGTTTAGGAATATGGTCTATGACCTGAAACCTTAACTGACTAACAGTGTGTCCTGCTGTTATAAAATGTGATGAGACAGGTAATGTCATATCCTTGCATCTTATAGAGGACTTGTGTGCACTTATTCTGTCCCTGATGGGGTTAATTGTCTCCCCTACATAGCCCCGCCCACATGGGCATTTCAAGATATATACAACATAATTAGTATCACAGTTGAAGAGGCCATTGATTTCTCTCTTTTTAGTGTCATTAATTTGTGCAACATTCTTACCCTTTATCATTGAGTTACATTGAGCACAATGTAGACAGGGATATGATCCCTTATTTGCAGTTGTCAGATAGTTAACTGGATCTTTTTTATTACTGCCAATATCTGCTTTCACTACAAAATCTCTTATATTTTTAACCCTTTTATATGAACTGATGGGGTTTTATATATTTTATATATTATATATTTGGTTATATATCTTACCTGCTACAAGTTACGTGCACTACAATATGGAAGTAACTAAAGAGGATCAAGATGTTTTTTCCTATTCGGATATAGATGCCTCCAGAATAACAGCACTGGCGAAAGGCCCCAGAGATTTTCTTAAAGGGACATCAAATACTGGGAGAAAGCAAAGAGAAAACTTCTATCTTATGAACTCCACAGTACCACCTTGGCGGAATACTTCAGGGTAAGACGGATACCCCGGGGCTTACGAATAAAACTGAGACCCACTATTATGACTAATAACACCAAGTATAAAAAGAGATTCGAGTGCATCTTAAATAAATGTTCATTCAATATCATAGTGTGGACTGTCGAATGACTCCAAGAAGAAATTGAGAACCAGAGAACAACGGTAGCTGAAAGTGAAGCTGCACTAAGTACTTACTTTACTGCTGAAGAGCTGGTGAAGCTGAAGATGGAGGCAGACAAGGCACTAGATGAATTCCAAAGGGATCTCAAAGAAGTAAAAAGACAGAAGTTTGGTCGTGATGAAGACGATTATAAACAAAACCGTGTCTACCGATGGTCCGGTGACAGTGAGACGCATGACGTCACTTGGAGGCGACCCGGAACCGGAAGAGGACGTGGAACATGGAGAGGAGCAAGGAGCGCACCTCACAGAACGGCGTTTGCCGAAAAGGAATCATCCTCATCGGAGGATTTTTTAGGGTCCAGTACAGAGGCAGATACAGGCGGGGAGGAAGGAAGCACAAACAACGACAGCTCCTACCTCCGACAGTCCAATCGCCTACGCAACAGACTGTATCAGAGAGGCCAGAGAGGCCGGAAGAAATAGAAGAAATCGAGCCATTAGAGAATGTCAACCTGGGTGGTAATGTACAAGATCTTGAATTACATACCCTAAGTCCCAATATAGAGATTGTAAATAATTTGGACAGTAACCAAGAGACATTGGTAATAAATATATCAAAATACCAACTTACTAAAGATGAGACAAATGTATTAAATAAAGGGTTGTCTTTTTGCCCCACAATGTTTAATAATGAGTTTACAATAGATAAAGACCTGTATAGGTTTTTTAGAAACTTAAGGTTAAAAGCTCATTTCAGTATCACACAAGAGCATGCAATTAAAACAAGTCCAGAAGGTTTAGGAGCTAATTCTATGAAATTTGACACACACAGTTTAGGTCTTAAAAATAAATCTAATTTTGTACCTAATACAATCAATTCAGGTGTGGAGACATACATTAAGTTAGTACAAACAGACATTAAAAAAATGTATTAAAAAATAAACCAAAAATAGAGAGTAATATTACACCATCAGAACGAAAAGCCCTTAAAGGTCTAGCAAACAATACTGCCATTACTATTAAAAATGCCGATAAGGGCGGAGCAGTAGTTGTGCTTGATAGACAATATTATATACAAGAGATCCTTACACAATTATCTGATGGTGGTATCTATTTAATATTATATCATGACCCACTACCTGAAATACAAAAATAGATTTTTGCAACTGTGAATAATGCATTGGCTAGAGATATTATCACCAAAGATTTAACAACATTCTTAATAAAAAAAGACCCAATTACACCAGTGTTTTACACAACACCTAAATTTCATAAAAATTTAAAAGAGCCTCCTGGGAGGCCTATTGTGGCGAGTACAGAATCTGTATTTTCAAATGTTGCTATCTTTCTTGATAAGATTTTGAATCCTATTGCTAAGATCCAACAGTCTTTTCTTAAAGACACAGGGGATTTTTTGGGAAAAATTAAAGAGATCAAAATAGAAGACACTGATATCTTATTTTCCCTAGATATTGTCAGCCTATATACAGCTATCCCCCATGAGGCAGGGGTGCAGGCAGTACTTGAAGCATTAAAAACCTCTGAAATATATAAGAATTTACAATGTTCTTTCATAGAAGAAATGCTTAACATCATTCTATACGTAAATTATTTTTTATTTCAAGATACATACTATATACAAAAGAAGGGAACTGCTATGGGCTCCAATGTGGCCCCTTCATACGCCAATATTTTTGTTAGCCAATATGAAAAGAAATTTGTGTATATTAATAACAGTTATTTAACAAATTGTAAAGTATGGCTACGTTTCATAGATGATATTTTTGGCGTATGGAGGGGCACAGAGGAGTCTCTAGAGTCGTTTGTTGAAGAACTCAATCACTGCACAGGCTGCCTTAAATTTACCCTTAATTATTCTAGAAATAGAGTGAGTTATTTGGATACTAGGGTATACAAACAATCTGGTAATTTGGTTACTGATCTTTATTGTAAATCAACAGATCGTAACACAATATTACATTATGAAAGTTTTCATCCTGAGCGAGTGTTTAAATCAATTCCCAAAAGCCAGTTTTTAAGGACAGCCAGAAATGTAAAAGAACCAACGCCTAGATTTAGAAATCTGCGGCCAAAGGGGTGCGTTAGCTACGCATGCTTTTTTCTGGCCGCACCTTTTAAATACCGCTGGTATTTAGAGTTCACAGAATGGCTGCGTTAGGCTCCAAAAAAGGAGCGTAGAGCATATTTACCGCAACTTCAACTCTCGATACCAGCGGTGCTTACGGACGCGGCCAGCTTCAAAAACGTGCTCGTGCACGATTCCCCATAGAAAACAATGGGGCTGTTTGAGCTAAAAAAAAACCTAGCACCTGCAAAAAAGCCGCGTTCAGCTCCTAACGCAGCCCGATTGTTTGCTATGGGGAAAAACTTCCTACGTCTGCACCTAACACCCTAACATGTACCCCGAGTCTACACACCCCTAACCTTACACTTATTAACCCCTATTCTGCCGTCCCTGCTATCGCTGACACCTGCATATTTTTTTTAACCCCTAATCTGCCGCTCCGTAAACCGCCGCTACTTACATTATCCCTATGTACCCCTAATCTGCGGCCCCTAACACCGCCGACCCCTATATTATATTTATTAACCCCTAATCTGCCCCCACAATGTCGCCTCCACCTACCTACACTTATTAACTCCTAATCTGCCGAGCGGAGCTCACCGCTACTATAATAAATGTATTAACCCCTAATCCGCCTCACTCCCGCCTCAATAACCCTATAATAAATAGTATTAACCCCTAATCTGCCCTCCCTAACATCGCCAACACCAAACTTCAAACATTAACCCCTAATCTGCCGACTGGAGCTCACCGCTATTCTAATAAATGTATTAACCCCTAAAGCTAAGTCTAACCCTAACACTAACACCCCCCTAAATTAAATATAATTTTAATCTAACGAAATAAATTAACTCTTATTAAATAAACTATTCCTATTTAAAGCTAAATACTTACCTGTAAAATAAATCCTAATATAGCTACAATATAAATTATAATTATATTATAGCTATTTTAGGATTTATATTTATTTTACAGGTAACTTTGTATTTATTTTATCCAGGTACAATAGCTATTAAATAGTTAAGAACTATTTACTAGCTAAAATAGTTAAAATAATTACAAAATTACCTGTAAAATAAATCCTAACCTAAGTTACAATTAAACCTAACACTACACTATCAATAAATTAATTAAATAAAATACCTACAATTACCTACAATTAAACCTAACACTACACTATCAATACATTAATTAAATACAATACCTACAAATAACTACAATTAAATAAACTAACTAAAGTACAAAAAATAAAAAAGAACTAAGTTACAAAAAATAAAAAAATATTTACAAACATTAGCAAAATATTACAACAATTTTAAAATAATTACACCTACTCTAAGCCCCCTAATGAAATTACAAAGCCCCCCAAAATAAAAAAAATCCCTACCCTATTCTAAATTACAAAAGTTCAAAGCTCTTTTACCTTACCAGCCCTGAACAGGGCCCTTTGCGGGGCATGCCCCAAAGAATTCAGCTCTTTTGCCTGTAAAAAAAAACACATACAATACCCCCCCCAACATTACAACCCACCACCCACATACCCCTAATCTAACCCAAACCCCCCTTAAATAAACCTAACACTAAGCCCCTGAAGATCTTCCTACCTTATCTTCACCATACCAGGTTCACCGATCGATCCAGAAGAGCTCCTCCGATGTCTTGATCCAAGCCCAAGCGGGGGGCTGAAGTTGTCCATGATCCGGCTGAAGTCTTCATCCAAGCGGGAGCTGAAGAGGTCCATGATCCGGCTGATGTCTTCATCCAAGCGGCAGCTGAAGAGGTCCATGATCCGGCTGAAGTCTTCTATCAACGGCATCTTCAATCTTCTTTCTTCCGGATCCATGTTCATCCCGCTGACGCGGAACATCCATCTTCACCGACGACTTCCCGACGAATGACGGTTCCTTTAAGGGACGTCATCCAAGATGGCGTCCCTCAAATTCCGATTGGCTGATAGGATTCTATCAGCCAATCGGAATTAAGGTAGGAAAATTCTGATTGGCTGATGGAATCAGCCAATCAGAATCAAGTTCAATCCGATTGGCTGATTCAATCAGCCAATCAGATTGAGCTCGCATTCAATTGGCTGTTCCGATCAGCCAATAGAATGCAAGCTCAATCTGATTGGCTGATCGGATCAGCCAATCGGATTGAACTTGATTCTGATTGGCTGATTCCATCAGCCAATCAGAATTTTCCTACCTTAATTCAGATTGGCTGATAGAATCCTCGGAATTCGACGGACGCCATCTTGGATGACGTCCCTTAAAGGAACCGTCATTCGTCGGGAAGTCATCAGTGAAGATGGATGTTCCGCGTCGGCGGGATGAACATGGATCCGGAAGAAAGAAGATTGAAGATGCCGTTGATAGAAGACTTCAGCCAGATCATGGACCTCTTTAGCTCCCGCTTGGATGAAGACTTCAGCCGGATCATGGACATCTTCAGCCCCCCGCTTGGGCTTGGATCAAGACATCGGAGGAGTTCTTCTGGATCGATCGGTGAACCTGGTATGGTGAAGATAAGGTAGGAAGATCTTCAGGGGCTTAGTGTTAGGTTTATTTAAGGGGGGTTTGGGTTAGATTACGGGTATGTGGGTGGTGGGTTGTAATGTTGGGGGGGGTTTGTATGTGTTTTTTTTACAGGCAAAAGAGCTGAATTCTTTGGGGCATGCCCCGCAAAGGGCCCTGTTCAGGGCTGGTAAGGTAAAAGAGCTTTGAACTTTTGTAATTTAGAATAGGGTAGGGCATTTTTTTTATTTTGGGGTCTTTGTTATTTTTTTAGGGAGTAGGTGTAATTAGTTTAAAATTGTTGTAATATTTTTCTGATGTTTGTAAATATTTTTTTATTTTTTGTAACTTAGTTCTTTTTTATTTTTTGTACTTTAGTTAGTTTATTTCATTGTATTTATTTGTAGATATTGTATTTAATTAATTTATTGATAGTGTAGTGTTAGGTTTAATTGTAGGTAATTGTAGGTATTTTATTTAATTAATTTATTGATAGTGTAGTGTTAGGTTTAATTGTAGATAATTGTAGGTATTGTATTTAATTTATTTATTGATAGTGTAGTGTTAGGTTTAATTGTAACTTAGGTTAGGATTTATTTTAAAGGTAATTTTGTAATCATTTTAACTATTTTAGCTATTAAATAGTTCTTAACTATTTAATAGCTATTGTACCTGGTTAAAATAAATACAAAGTTACCTGTAAAATAAATATAAATCCTAAAATAGCTATAATATAATTATAATTTATATTGTAGCTATATTACGGTTTATTTTACAGGTAAGTATTTAGCTTTAAATAGGAATAATTTATTTAATAAGAGTTAATTTATTTTGTTAGATTAAAATTATATTTAACTTAGGGGGGTGTTAGGGTTAGGGTTAGACTTAGCTTTAGGGGTTAATCCATTTATTACAGTAGCGGCGAGATTCGGTCGGCAGATTAGGGGTTAATAATTGAAGTTTGGTGTCGGCGATGTTAGGGAGGGCAGATTAGGGGTTAATACTATTTATTATAGGGTTATTGAGGTGGGAGTGAGGCGTATTAGGGGTTAATAAGTGTAGGCAGGTGGAGGCGACGTTGAGGGGGGCAGATTAGGGGCTAATAAATATAATATAGGGGTCGGCGGTGTTAGGGGCAGCAGATTAGGGGTACATAAGGATAACGTAGGTGGCGGTCGGCAGATTAGGGGTTAATTATTGTAGGTAGCTGGCAGCGACGTTGTGGGGGGCAGGTTAGGGGTTAATAAATATAATATAGGGGTCGGCGGTGTTAGGGGCAGCAGATTAGGGGTAAAAAAATGTAATCGATTGGTGGCGATGTGGGGGGACCTCGGTTTAGGGGTACATAGGTAGTTTATGGGTGTTAGTGTACTTTAGAGCACAGTAGTTAAGAGCTTTATAAACCGGCGTTAGCACAGAAAGCTCTTAACTACTGACTTTTTTCTGCGGCTGGAGTTTTGTCGTTAGATTTCTAATGCTCACTTCAGCCATGACTCTAAATACCGGCGTTAGAAAGATCCCATTGAAAAGATAGGATACGCAAATGGCGTAGGGGGATCTGCGGTATGGAAAAGTCGCGGCTGGAAAGTGAGCGTTAGACCCTTTAATGACTGACTCCAAATACCAGAGGGCGGTAAAAACCAGCGTTAGGAGCCTCTAACGCTGGTTTTGACGGCTACCGCCCAACTCTAAATCTAGGCCCAAGATTGCAGGAAAAAAGAATGAAACAAATGGCCAAGAAATTTTGCAATAGAGGCTATCCTATATCTATCATTGAGAAATGTGAACAGACAGTTAAGGAAGAGAGAATAGGGATTAAAAAAGATAAAATAAAAAATCAGCTGATTTTCACTTCAGAATATAATCAGTACACTGAAGATATCTCTAAGATAATAAGAAAGCATTGGTATCTATTGGAGAGGACTAACCCTAACATCAGGGAATTTCAACAACCCCCCATCAGTTCATATAAAAGTGTTAAAAATATAAGAGATTTTGTAGTGAAAGCAGATATTGGCAGTAATAAAAAAGATCCAGTTAACTATCTGACAACTGCAAATAAGGGATCATATCCCTGTCTACATTGTGCTCAATGTAACTCAATGATAAAGGGTAAGAATGTTGCACAAATTAATGACACTAAAAAGAGAGAAATCAATGGCCTCTTCACCTGTGATACTAATTATGTTGTATATATCTTGAAATGCCCATGTGGGCGGGGCTATGTAGGGTAGACAATTAACCTCATCAGGGACAGAATAAGTGCACACAAGTCCTCTATAAGATGCAAGGATATGACATTACCTGTCTCATCACATTTTATAACAGCAGGGCACACTGTTAGTCAGTTAAGGTTTCAGGTCATAGACCATATTCCTAAACCAAGGAGAGGAGGCAATAGAGAGTTGCTACTTAAAAAGAAAGAAGTATGGTGGATAAAATATCTGAAAACACTATATCCAAATAGATTAAACAAGGATTATGATCTACATTTGTTTTTATAATTGTTTTTAAATTCCTGTGTATAAAAAGTGTGGATATGTGTCTATTTGTAATATATTATAAAGAAACATATATGACATAGAACATAAGCATACATTTAAGTGTTGAGAAATAAATGTTTATTAAAAAAATAATAACAAAGTTGAATAATAAAGTTGAAAAGCTTAGTCAGAACCTTACCAGTTGGGGATACCAACATGAGCTAAGTGCAGGTAAAATTCTGTAATTAACTAAGCCACACCCTATACACAGGTGTACATAAGGGAGATGTTTGTTCTTAATCTATAGCATGAGGAAGGGCCCAAGAGGCTCTAAACATCGCTGTATTTTATCCTAAAATGTTACTTTAATAAAGAAGAAGTGTTTTAAAGAAAAGTGCTGTTGCCATTGTCTACTTTTGAAATTATATATGGGAGCATGGCAGGCCTCCCAGGCAAACGTGCACTGCAAAGGTAAACCTACTAGAAGATATACCCAGTGAAGGGGTACCCAAGAAAGTGCTGGACTTACCACTATATTTGGTTTTATATATATATATATATATATATATATATATATATATATATATATATATATATGTGTGTGTGTGTGTGTGTATATATATATATATATATATATATATATGTGTGTGTGTATATATGTGTGTATATATATATATATATATATATATATATATAAATATATATGTGTGTGTGTGTGTGTATATATATCTATATATGTGTGTGTGTGTGTGGATATATATATATATATATATATATATATATATATATATATATATATATATATATATATAGTCCATATGTAGAAAGTAACAGCACCACTGCATCAATTTTCTTAAAGGTGAATTATTTATTTGTTGGAGATATCACAACAATAAAACAGCGACGTTTCGGACCTACATGGTCCTTAATCATGCATAGTTAAAACACAGTAAAACACACATTTAAAAAGGGTGGTATGACCAATCAGATTTCAGCTCACATTCTTAATTGAATTAACCCATGCCTATCCAGGCAAGATAATATACATATTACTTTTTCTATTAGTGGCCTCTAGTGGTACCATATTGAATAACACCCTATCAAAATTTATAAAAACAAATACAGATCGTAGTCCCTATTCAGACCATAAGGGTACAATGTATTCAATTTCTTGATCCACCAAACTTCTTTTTGTTTTAGTTTAAGTTCTCTGTTACCCCCTCTTCTGTGTGTGGGGATATGGTCGATTACTTGGAAGCGCAGCTGACTAACAGTGTGTCCCATTTTGTGTGTATACATATATATATATCTGTGTACATATATATATATATATATATATATATAGTCCATATATGCAAAGTGTAACAGCACCACAGCACAGTCTTACTTCTTAGAGGTGAAAAATTCTTTTATTGAGGTACAACAACCATAAAAAAGCGACGTTTCGGACCTACATGGTCCTTATTCATGCATAGATAAAATACAACTGAACAAACATTTAAAAAGGGTATCAGAGCCAATCAGGGTTTAGTGCTGTGAACTAATTGGTTTAACTCATACCTGTCCAGGTATTGCAATTTGCTTTACTTAAGTGCCCCCTGGTGGCCCCAAAACACATAACATTTTAAAACAAAAGAATATCTTATAAAAACAAATACAAATCATAGTCCCTATTCAGACCATAAGGGTGTAAAGTATTCAAACGTTTAATCCACCATACTTCTTTTTGTTTTAACTTTAATTCCCTATTGCCCCCTCTTCTATGTATGGGAATATGGTCTATAATTTGAAAGCGGAGTTGGCTAACTGTGTGTCCCATTTGTGTAAAATGTGCAGAAACTGGTAATGACAAATCTTTAGATTTAATAGAGGCCTTATGTTGGCTGAACCTATCCCTGGCAGCCTGGGTGGTCTCGCCAATATAACAAAGCCCACATGGGCATTTAAGTAAATAGATTACATAATTGGTCTGGCATGTATATAATCCATTTATAGTGTATTGTTTCCTTTTATCATTTTGTGCCAGGTATTTACCTTTAATTATAGAGTTACATTGGGCGCAGTGCAGACAGGGATAACATCCCTTATTTGGTGTAGTTAGGTAGTTAACATTAGATGGTTTGATGGTACCTATATCGGCACAAACAATATTATCCCTAAGGTTTTTAACCCTTCTGTATGAGGGCATGGGGGGTAGTTTGAAAGATTCTACTTCTGGATTATATTTAGACAGTAAGTGCCAATATTTTCTTACTATTCTAAAAACATCACTACTCAGATCACTATACTCCATAGAAAAGACCAATCTGTTAGATCTACTTACTGTGCTGTTTTTAGGATGTTTTTTAGTTTGTTTTCTTTGTATTTCTTCAATACTCCTAGCTACTGTCTCTTCTGGATATCCTCTTTGGATAAATTTATTGCCCATAGATTTCAATCTTTCTGGCAATATCTCTTGGTCTTGAACTATTCTCTTTGTACGCAATAGCTGGCTCCTGGGTATAGATCTGAACACTGTTTCTGGATGGAAACTTTCATATCTTAGCAATGTATTCCTATCTGTTGGTTTGGTATAAAGATCAGTGCTCAGTTTTGTGCCTTGCTTATAGACAGTAGTATCAAGAAAGTTAACTTTTTGATGAGAATATGTAAGTGTAAATCTAATGCCCACCATGGAGGCATTAATGTCCTCAACAAACTGAATTAAGGACTCCAATGAGCCCCCCCATATGCCAAAAATATCATCTATATACCTTAGCCAGAGCTTACAGCTACTGATGAATGGCTGACTATTGTAGACAAATTTGTTCTCAAAACCACTCATGAACAAATTGGCATATGAGGGGGCTACATTGGAGCCCATTGCTGTCCCCCGTTTTTGCATATAATATGTGTCCTGAAAAAGGAAGTAATTACAGTACAATATCAATCTTAGCATGTCGTCAACAAAATCAATCTGAGATGGATTATATAGTTTGCTTTCACTTAAAAAACTTTTGACAGTAGTTAAACCAGCCTCATGTGGAATTGAAGTATAAAGATTTACCACATCAAGTGTAAAAATTAAACATGTATCCTCTATTTCAACTCCTGCAAGTTTTGTTAAAAAATCATTTGTGTCTTTAATGAATGATCTTTGCTGTTTGACTAAAGGAAAGAGGATTTTGTCTAAAAAAATTGAAGTGTTAGAGAACACAGAATCAGTACAAGCCACAATAGGGCGTCCAGGTGGATGTGTGAGGTTTTTATGTACCTTGGGCAATGTATAGAAAACTGGTGTTATTGGAAATTTGTTAAACAAAAATTCATAAATCTCTTTAGAGATAATATTGCGTCCCAAGGCTCTATCTAAAATCCCTCTAAGTTCACTTTGTATCTCTACAAGGGGGTTGTGATCCAGTATTTCATAAACTCCCCCATCTGATAATTGTTGTAGAATTTCCTGGGTGTAATAATCAGTATCTAATATCACAATAGAACCGCCCTTATCGGCGTTTTTTATTGTGATGTTTTTATTACTTTTTAGGGTAGATATAGCCTCCCATTCCCCTTTAGTTAAATTGTTTTGTTTAGTATATGGTTGCAATTTTGCTTTCTTCACTAAATTAGCAACATCCTGTTGGACAAACTTTACAAAGGTTTCAATACCAGAGTTACTTGTAGGAGGTATAAATGAGGACTTTTTGTATAGATTCAACGTTTTTAGATTAAAGCAATCATTTTGCATTACTTCATTTATTGCATTTTGATCACACACATTAGCCGTATTTCTCCCACCATATAGTGCCTTTAACCTTAATGTCCTGAAAAATGTATAGAGATCTTTATCTATCTCAAAATCGTCATGATCTTTAACAGGGCAAAATGACAGTCCTTTCATCAAAAGACTAAGTTCGTTATCTGATAGCTTATATCTGGAAATATTAATGACAAGGTTTTCTTCTTCAGACACAGGGGTTTTAATTTTAGGTAGTTCATTTACCTGTGTTGTTATTTTCTCATGCCCCGTCGATGTCTCCCTCCTCTCTGCTGTCTGTGCGGCCTGTATAATTGCCGCTGTTGGTTCCATGCACTGCGGGTATACATCCTGGGCTCTCTTTGATCGGTGGTGCTTCCGCCCTCCCCTCCGGTGTCTCCTTCCGAACCGGAGTCTAAAAAACTTTCCCCGGATGATGTGTTTTCAGCCTTGTCCTGATCTTGATCCGTTGTTACTCTCGGCGTTCTCCTCCAGCGTAGGCCCTCACGTGACCTAGACGCATTGTCATGTGACCAATGGTAGACTCGATGGTTAGCGTAATCCAGCTCGTCTCTCACGAACTTAACCCTTTTTCTTTCTTCAAGCTCCAAACAAAATGATAAAAGGAAACAATACACTATAAATGGATTATATACATGCCAGACCAATTATGTAATCTATTTACTTAAATGCCCATGTGGGCTTTGTTATATTGGCGAGACCACCCAGGCTGCCAGGGATAGGTTCAGCCAACATAAGGCCTCTATTAAATCTAAAGATTTGTCATTACCAGTTTCTGCACATTTTACACAAATGGGACACACAGTTAGCCAACTCCGCTTTCAAATTATAGACCATATTCCCATACATAGAAGAGGGGGCAATAGGGAATTAAAGTTAAAACAAAAAGAAGTATGGTGGATTAAACGTTTGAATACTTTACACCCTTATGGTCTGAATAGGGACTATGATTTGTATTTGTTTTTATAAGATATTCTTTTGTTTTAAAATGTTATGTGTTTTGGGGCCACCAGGGGGCACTTAAGTAAAGCAAATTGCAATACCTGGACAGGTATGAGTTAAACCAATTAGTTCACAGCACTAAACCCTGATTGGCTCTGATACCCTTTTTAAATGTTTGTTCAGTTGTATTTTAACTATGCATGAATAAGGACCATGTAGGTCCGAAACGTCGCTTTTTTATGGTTGTTGTACCTCAATAAAAGAATTTTTCACCTCTAAGAAGTAAGACTGTGCTGTGGTGCTGTTACACTTTGCATATATGGACTGTATCTTTTGGAGTGTGGCTGATACTCCACAGTAACGAGCACACAAGCTGGAAGCCAGTATTGAAACTTATGGTGCTGGGCTCTAACTATTTATTGTTTATTCATGGAATCAGCTGAGCCACGAGCACCTGCAGCGAGTGAAAACACTATGGAGGGTAAACAACCATCTATGTTCTCCTATTCAGACATTGATGCTGCACGCATCACTTCTTTAGCCCTGGGATCAAGGAATTTTCTAAGGGATACTGCTGAAGTTGATATCAAGAAAGAGTATGAAAAAACAAAAAGAAAATTAATATCCCTGGAACTGCATTCAGTTACACTTGCAGAATACTATCGTATTAAAAGGATCCCTAGGGGCTTAAGGGTAAAGTTAAGACCTACTATCCTGTCTAATAATGAAATCTATAAAAATAAGTTTGAAAGTATATTGAACAAATGTTCATTTGACCTAATTGTCCTGACGGTGGAATGTCTGCAAATTGAAATTGAAAAACAGAAAAAGGCTGTACAAGACACAGAACGAGCTATGGAAACTAAACTTACCTTGGAGATGTTAAAGACCACCAAAGATGAAATTGATGCCTTGTTATCACAGTACCGTTTGGAGCTTGAAGAAAGAAAAAGGGTTAAGTTCGTGAGAGACGAGCTGGATTACGCTAACCATCGAGTCTACCATTGGTCACATGACAATGCGTCTAGGTCACGTGAGGGCCTACGCTGGAGGAGAACGCCGAGAGTAACAACGGATCAAGATCAGGACAAGGCTGAAAACACATCATCCGGGGAAAGTTTTTTAGACTCCGGTTCGGAAGGAGACACCGGAGGGGAGGGCGGAAGCACCACCGATCAAAGAGAGCCCAGGATGTATACCCGCAGTGCATGGAACCAACAGTGGCAATTATACAGGCCGCACAGACAGCAGAGAGGAGGGAGACATCGACGGGGCATGAGAAAATAACAACACAGGTAAATGAACTACCTAAAATTAAAACCCCTGTGTCTGAAGAAGAAAACCTTGTCATTAATATTTCCAGATATAAGCTATCAGATAACGAACTTAGTCTTTTGATGAAAGGACTGTCATTTTGCCCTGTTAAAGATCATGACGATTTTGAGATAGATAAAGATCTCTATAAATTTTTCAGGACATTAAGGTTAAAGGCACTATATGGTGGGAGTAATACGGCTAATGTGTGTGATCAAAATGCAATAAATGAAGTAATGCAAAATGATTGCTTTAATCTAAAAACGTTGAATCTATACAAAAAGTCCTCATTTATACCTCCTACAAGTAACTCTGGTATTGAAACCTTTGTAAAGTTTGTCCAACAGGATGTTGCTAATTTAGTGAAGAAAGCAAAATTGCAACCATATACTAAACAAAACAATTTAACTAAAGGGGAATGGGAGGCTATATCTACCCTAAAAAGTAATAAAAACATCACAATAAAAAACGCCGATAAGGGCGGTTCTATTGTGATATTAGATACTGATTATTACACCCAGGAAATTCTACAACAATTATCAGATGGGGGAGTTTATGAAATACTGGATCACAACCCCCTTGTAGAGATACAAAGTGAACTTAGAGGGATTTTAGATAGAGCCTTGGGACGCAATATTATCTCTAAAGAGATTTATGAATTTTTGTTTAACAAATTTCCAATAACACCAGTTTTCTATACATTGCCCAAGGTACATAAAAACCTCACACATCCACCTGGACGCCCTATTGTGGCTTGTACTGATTCTGTGTTCTCTAACACTTCAATTTTTTTAGACAAAATCCTCTTTCCTTTAGTCAAACAGCAAAGATCATTCATTAAAGACACAAATGATTTTTTAACAAAACTTGCAGGAGTTGAAATAGAGGATACATGTTTAATTTTTACACTTGATGTGGTAAACCTTTATACTTCAATTCCACATGAGGCTGGTTTAACTACTGTCAAAAGTTTTTTAAGTGAAAGCAAACTATATAATCCATCTCAGATTGATTTTGTTGACGACATGCTAAGATTGATATTGTACTGTAATTACTTCCTTTTTCAGGACACATATTATATGCAAAAACGGGGGACAGCAATGGGCTCCAATGTAGCCCCCTCATATGCCAATTTGTTCATGAGTGGTTTTGAGAACAAATTTGTCTACAATAGTCAGCCATTCATCAGTAGCTGTAAGCTCTGGCTAAGGTATATAGATGATATTTTTGGCATATGGGGGGGCTCATTGGAGTCCTTAATTCAGTTTGTTGAGGACATTAATGCCTCCATGGTGGGCATTAGATTTACACTTACATATTCTCATCAAAAAGTTAACTTTCTTGATACTACTGTCTATAAGCAAGGCACAAAACTGAGCACTGATCTTTATACCAAACCAACAGATAGGAATACATTGCTAAGATATGAAAGTTTCCATCCAGAAACAGTGTTCAGATCTATACCCAGGAGCCAGCTATTGCGTACAAAGAGAATAGTTCAAGACCAAGAGATATTGCCAGAAAGATTGAAATCTATGGGCAATAAATTTATCCAAAGAGGATATCCAGAAGAGACAGTAGCTAGGAGTATTGAAGAAATACAAAGAAAACAAACTAAAAAACATCCTAAAAACAGCACAGTAAGTAGATCTAACAGATTGGTCTTTTCTATGGAGTATAGTGATCTGAGTAGTGATGTTTTTAGAATAGTAAGAAAATATTGGCACTTACTGTCTAAATATAATCCAGAAGTAGAATCTTTCAAACTACCCCCCATGCCCTCATACAGAAGGGTTAAAAACCTTAGGGATAATATTGTTTGTGCCGATATAGGTACCATCAAACCATCTAATGTTAACTACCTAACTACACCAAATAAGGGATGTTATCCCTGTCTGCACTGCGCCCAATGTAACTCTATAATTAAAGGTAAATACCTGGCACAAAATGATAAAAGGAAACAATACACTATAAATGGATTATATACATGCCAGACCAATTATGTAATCTATTTACTTAAATGCCCATGTGGGCTTTGTTATATTGGCGAGACCACCCAGGCTGCCAGGGATAGGTTCAGACAACATAAGGCCTCTATTAAATCTAAAGATTTGTCATTACCAGTTTCTGCACATTTTACACAAATGGGACACACAGTTAGCCAACTCCGCTTTCAAATTATAGACCATATTCCCATACATAGAAGAGGGGGCAATAGGGAATTAAAGTTAAAACAAAAAGAAGTATGGTGGATTAAACGTTTGAATACTTTACACCCTTATGGTCTGAATAGGGACTATGATTTGTATTTGTTTTTATAAGATATTCTTTTGTTTTAAAATGTTATGTGTTTTGGGGCCACCAGGGGGCACTTAAGTAAAGCAAATTGCAATACCTGGACAGGTATGAGTTAAACCAATTAGTTCACAGCACTAAACCCTGATTGGCTCTGATACCCTTTTTAAATGTTTGTTCAGTTGTATTTTAACTATGCATGAATAAGGACCATGTAGGTCCGAAACGTCGCTTTTTTATGGTTGTTGTACCTCAATAAAAGAATTTTTCACCTCTAAGAAGTAAGACTGTGCTGTGGTGCTGTTACACTTTGCATATATGGACTGTATCTTTTGGAGTGTGGCTGATACTCCACAGTAACGAGCACACAAGCTGGAAGCCAGTATTGAAACTTATGGTGCTGGGCTCTAACTATTTATTGTTTATATATATATATATATATATACAGTATGTGTGTATACATATTTATATATATGTGTGTGTATGTGTATATATGTGAGTATACATATATATATATGTGTGTGTTTGTGTATGTATGTATGTATATATATATATATATATATATATATGTGTGTGTGTGTGTGTCTGTGTATATAATATATATATATATATATATACAGGTAGCCCTCAGTTTACGCCGGGGTTAGGTTCCAGAAGGAATGGTTGTAAAACGAAACCCTTGTAAATTGAAACCCAGTTTATAATGTAAGTCAATGGGAAGTGAGGGAGATAGGTTCCAGGCCGCTCTCAAAATTGTCATAGGTAACACCTAATACATTATTTTTAAAGCTTTGAAATGAAGACTTTAAATGCTAAACAGCATTATAAACCTAATAAAATAATCACACAACACAGACTTCACTTGCATTTTTCTGCAAACAGTTCTTTCTATGCATTCCAATCTGGACTGATTTATAGACAGGAAGATCTTGTTCCTTTGAAATCTGCTCGATAGCTCAGGTCTGGTTAAACTTATTAATTTCAGCTGGCTTGGCTTTGCTGCAAAACAAGCGGACAGCTCCACCTACTGGCTATTTTAATAAATGCACTGCTTCTCAATGCTTTTCAAAGAACAGTCACATGACTGGTAAAAAAGGTTGTTATTCTGAAACAGTGTAAATTGAACCGTTGTAAAACGAGGGCCACCTGTATATATCAAATAATATATATATGCGTGTGTATCTGTGTGTATATATATATACACAGTGTGCAGAATTATTAGGCAAATGAGTATTTTGACCACATCATCCTCTTTATGCATGTTGTCTTACTCCAAGCTGTATAGGCTCGAAAGCCTACTACCAATTAAGCATATTAGGTGATGTGCATCTCTGTAATGAGAAGGGGTGTGGTCTAATGACATCAACACCCTATATCAGGTGTGCATAATTATTAGGCAACTTCCTTTCCTTTGGCAAAATGGGTCAAAAGAAGGACTTGACAGGCTCAGAAAAGTCAAAAATAGTGAGATATCTTGCAGAGGGATGCAGCACTCTTAAAATTGCAAAGCTTCTGAAGCGTGATCACCGAACAATCAAGCGTTTCATTCAAAATAGTCAACAGGGTCGCAAGAAGCGTGTGGAAAAACCAAGGCGCAAAATAACTGCCCATGAACTGAGAAAAGTCAAGCGTGCAACTGCCAAGATGCCACTTGCCACCAGTTTGGCCATATTTCAGAGCTGCAACATCACTGGAGTGCCCAAAAGCACAAGGTGTGCAATACTCAGAGACATCGCCACTGAACAAGACACACAAGCTGAAATGTCAAGACTGGGCCAAGAAATATCTCAAGACTGATTTTTCTAAGGTTTTATGGACTGATGAAATGAGAGTGAGTCTTGATGGGCCAGATGGATGGGCCCGTGGCTGGATTGGTAAAGGGCAGAGAGCTCCAGTCCGACTCAGACGCCAGCAAGGTGGAGGTGGAGTACTGGTTTGGGCTGGTATCAACAAAGATGAGCTTGTGGGGCCTTTTCGGGTTGAGGATGGAGTCAAGCTCAACTCCCAGTCCTACTGCCAGTTTCTGGAAGACACCTTCTTCAAGCAGTGGTACAGGAAGAAGTCTGCATCCTTCAAGAAAAACATGATTTTCATGCAGGACAATGCTCCATCACACGCGTCCAAGTACTCCACAGTGTGGCTGGCAAGAAAGGGTATAAAAGAAGAAAATCTATTGACATGGCCTCCTTGTTCACCTGATCTGAACCCCATTGAGAACCTGTGGTCCATCATCAAATGTGAGATTTACAAGGAGGGAAAACAGTACACCTCTCTGAACAGTGTCTGGGAGGCTGTGGTTGCCTGCTGACAGAATCCATGGATGGCAGGCTTTTGAGTGTCCTTGCAAAGAAAGGTGGCTATATTGTCACTGATTTGTTTTTGTTTTGTTTTTGAATGTCAGAAATGTATATTTGTGAATGTTGAGATGTTATATTGGTTTCACTGGTAAAAATAAATAATTGAAATGGGTATATATTTGTTTTTTGTTAAGTTGCCTAATAATTATGCACAGTAATAGTCACCTGCACACACAGATAGCCCCCTAAAATAGCTATAACTAAAAACAAACTAAAAACTACTTCCAAAACTATTCAGCTTTGATATTAATGAGTCTTTGGGTTCATTGAGAACATGGTTGTTGTTCAATAATAAAATTAATCCTCAAAAATACAACTTGCCTAATAATTCTGCACTCCCTGTATGTGTGTGTGTATATATATCAAATATAAAAGAATAAAAGGTAAGCGCTGCCTAGCATAAAAATACAAATGTAAAAAAATAAAAATACCCACAATACAATAAATCTAGGGTAAATATAGCACAAAATTCAAAAAACAAAGTTCATAAGTACATAGATAGAGACATGAATAAAGTTCATAAAATTCTTGAAATTCTTAATTCATCCAGTCCCCCTAAGGGTGTGCACTTACTTGAAAGTACCTCAATCAGTATGAGGTAAGTAAAGACGTAATCACTTGTATGTTTCACACTGTTTGGAACAGCCTCTTGTATGGAGTGAGATGATCCCTTTAGACCTTGCAGTATTCACAGGTAGAGAAACTTTCAGATCCTCTAATCCTTAGAGTGAGGTAGATACTCGATAGGATGGCATACAAACATAAATAAAAGGACACTAATAGTGCATTAACCTTTTATTAAATGTGACAAATAACACACCTGTAGATAACGCCTACTCACAAGTATACCCTCAATAAATTAGGTAAATCAAGAGCGTATAAACAAGTTAAGGCCGGTAACAGCAGTAGTGAAGCATTCAATCGGTAGCAGAAAAATCACCTTTTTCATATTTTATAACATGTTTATGTATATGTGTTATGTTTCATTATGGTTTATATATTTATATATTCCTTCTGTACTCCTGTTTTTAATATTTTATCTCTTTTGCTTTATTTATGGCTTGCTTGAGATTTCTTTCTACTATGCATATTTTTAGTGTAGTATGGATTAGATTTTTTTCAATAGCCATTTTAGTGTATATATGTACCTTCGGTTTAATGTTTTTTAAAATATTTAAATGGCTACAATTATGTATTATGCTTGGGTAGCAACCGGTTTTTATTTATTATGCCTTTGAATGTTCCGTTTTAAATTGTTATTTTGTATTTGCTTATATCTACATAAAGTTATTATGATCTCTATAGCAACTGTGAGATCCGCCACTATGATGTAATCACGCTTGGTGTCCATAAATAGACACGCAAGTTTCATAGCAAATCATACCTCTGATGAAGAATGCCTTTGAAACGCGTAAGGTGATTTTTCTGCTACCGATTGAATGCTTCACTACTGCTGTTACCGGCCTTAACTTGTTTATACGCTCTTGATTTACCTCATTTATTGAGGGTATACTTGTGAGTAGGCGTTATCTACAGGTGTGTTATTTGTCACATTTAATAAAAGGTTAATGCACTATTAGTGTCCTTTTATTTATGTTTGTATGCCATCCTATCGAGTATCTACCTCACTCTAAGGATTAGAGGATCTGAAAGTTTCTCTACCTGTGAATACTGCAAGGTCTAAAGGGATCATCTCACTCCATACAAGAGGCTGTTCCAAACAGTGTGAAACATACAAGTGATTACGTCTTTACTTACCTCATACTGATTGAGGTACTTTCAAGTAAGTGCACACCCTTATGGGGACTGGATGAATTAAGAATTTCAAGAATTTTATGAACTTTATTCGTGTCTCTATCTATGTACTTATGAACTTTGTTTTTTGAATTTTGTGCTATATTTACCCTAGATTTATTGTATTGTGTTTATTTTTATTTATTTTTTTACATTTGTATTTTTATGCTAGGCAGCGCTTACCTTTTATTCTTTATTATTTGATTTTTACATAGAAGGGTGATACAGAGAATCTCCCCTCGATCTAGGTTAGCTGCAGCCACCTGCAATTACAGTTATAATTATCTGGTTTTTTTTTTTGTTTTGTTTTTTTTGTTTTTTTTAAAAGCTTTATTTGGTATAATCCAGTATAGATAGAAATGACAAATGCACAACCAGTTTCAGTGCTTAAATACAATAATCAAGATTAACATTAATTCAGCAACTGCCTATACATCTCTATGAAGGTGAGCTTACTTTTTCGCGTCTTATTTTCTATATTCCTTACATATGTAACATTTGTGTTGTTCACGTGGTATGCTGTTACGCATACCCATCAGGTTCCCGTGTTCCCCCAGTCTCTCCATCTCAGGGTGATATATAAAGTGAACCTTATGTTTTAAATTTGTAGGTGTCTCTATCCTACTCTACTTCACCTGTAGTGCTTTCCCTCCATTGCATTAACATGATTTCATGTGTATCTATTGTATCATTCTTTAGGTGGTGGTACCTTTCCAGATTCAGTAGTGAGCTAACCTGTCCCTTCCACTCCTCTATTGTAGGTATCGTTTTAGATTTCCAGTGTCTTGGAATTAACAACTTTGCACTGTTTAACATAACCATTCTCAGCGCCTTACTTGCAGAGCTTTCTAGTGTGGGGAGAGACAGAAAAAGTAGTGTTTTTGGACTGTTTTGTAGCGTCTTCCCTGTTGCTTTCCTGATATGTTCTAAGACCTCTGTCCAAAATTGATCCAGCCCTGGACACTCCCACCATATATGTGTTATAGTGCCATCACCCCCGCACCCTCTCCAGCACTTCCCTGAGGCCGTTTTGTATATCTTGTTTAACCGAATGGGAGTAAGGTACCATCTAGACAAAAACTTATACCCGGATTCTTGAACCCTGCTTGAGATTGAGGCTTGCTTTGTAATTTGGAAAGCGGCTAACCATTCTGAGGTGTCAATGTCTGTGTGCAGTTCTCTCTCCCATGCCTTAGTGTATGATGGTAGTGTCTGAGCATCCTCTATAAGGAGGAGTTTATATAATAGCGAGATTGCATGTTCTGTTGCGTTTTCCTTAATGCACAGGGTCTCAAAGGTTGTCAGCTGTCTAAAGATGTTGTGTTTCTGCTTGTGAGTCGATATAAAGTGACTGAGTTGGGAGTGCGCCAGCCAGTTCATTCCGACATCTGGATTATTTTCTATTATCATGTTTAGTGGCTTCAGTTTGTTCCCTTCCAAGAGTGCTGAAAGTGTTCGTTCCTTGTATGGTATGGTGTGACTTAAGTTTGTTTCTCTATGGTTCCAAGGTGTTGCAGGATTCTGGTATGTGGGTGTCAAGGGGCTTATGTGAGTGGAAATGTTTGTGGAGGTGTTCAACAGTCTGTCCCAGGTGGTGAAAAAGTCAGTGAACAGCGGATACCTAGATGTTGCCATTGGCCTGTCTCTCTCTGATAACCAAGCCATTCCCCCTGCGTTGCCCACGCCCAGTATTGAGCGGTCTATCTGAACCCATAGTTTGTTAGGATCATTCCCACACCAATCCAATAGTTGCCGCAGTGAGATGGCTTGTTTATATATCATGATATTTGGTAGCCCCAGACCACCTCTGTCTCTGGGTAGATATAGTGTAGCTTTCTTGACCCTGGGCCTAATAGTCCCCCAAACATAATGTTCTATTGTGTTTTGCAATTTGGATAGGTAATTGTGTGGGAGGGGGATTGGTGTAGTTTGCAGAAGATATAGTAGCCTAGGCAGGATGTTCATTTTTATCACGTTTACCCTTCCCAGCCAGGATATGGGTTTGTTTTTCCAATTCGACAGGTCCGCCACTATGTCTGTCTCTAACTTTTTGTAATTGGCCTCATGCATCACCTGCTGGTCCGAGGATAAAAATATGCCTAAATACTTCATCTTAGTTTTTTGCTTATTGAGTGGGCAGTCCTGTAGGGACTGGTCAAGTGTCGTTGCGTCGTATGTAATGTTAAGGATCTCAGACTTGGAAAGGTTTAACTGGAAATTGGAAACTTTGCTAAATTTCCCAAATATTTCAAGTGTTCTGTTCATGGAGGTGTTAACGTTGGTCAAAGTGAGCAAGACATCGTCCGCATATAAAGCTATCTTATACATGTTTGAGGCAATCTGTATTCCCTCTATTTGGGTATCATTCCGAATTTTTTGGGCTAGGGCTTCTATTGTAATAGCAAAAAGTATAGGTGAAAGGGGACAGCCTTGTCTCGTACCATTCCTGATAGAAAAACTGTCTGATAGCAGGCCGTTCACCTTCACTTGGGCCGTGGGATTCGTATAAAGAGTAAAGATCAAATTTATGAAGGTGTCACTGAATTTCATTTTTTGTAAGACTAATTTGAGAAAGCCCCAGTGCACCCTATCAAAAGCTTTCTCAGCGTCTGTAGAAATTAATACCATAGGGGTTTCTTGTGCTTTAACATGTGCTATAATTTGAAGTGTTCTTAGTGTGTTGTCCCTGGCCTCTCGGCCAGGTACAAACCCCACTTGGTCTGGGTGAATTAGGTCTGGAAGAAATTTATTAATCCTAGTGGCCAATATCTTTGCAAATATCTTGATGTCAGTGTTCAGCAGAGATATGGGTCTGTAGTTTTCCGGTTTATCTGTTCTTTTGCCTGTCTTGTGGATTACTGTTATGTGTGCTGCTAACATAGCGTCTGAAAATCCCTTCTCTTTTAATATTGAATTAAATAAAGCTGTTAGTGGAGCCAACAGGTGGTGCACATAGGTCTTGTAGTAGCGTGTGCTAAGACCGTCAGGTCCTGGGCTTTTACCGTTAGGCATGTTTTTTATAGCGGTCTTAATCTCATCGTGTGTAATGGGAGAGTCCAGGTACTCTCTGTCTTCTCTTCCTAGTGTACTCAACTGCGTATCTGCTAGAAATCCCTCCATTTCCTCCTGACTAGTATTATTCTGGATGTTATATAATTCCTGATAGTAGCGTCTGAATGTTTCTGCTATTTGTGGACTATCTCTGTGTGTTTGCCCTGTGTGATCCGTCATGGAGTATACATGTGTGTCTAATTGCTTTCTCTTGAGTGTCTTGGCTAGTGCAGGTCCAATTTTATCGTTGATGTCAAAGTATTTCTGTTGTAGTCTGGTAGCCTGCTCTTGGTATACCTTCAGTAGGTGATTGTTTAAGTCCTGTCTGGTAGCGGTCAGTTTTTTTAAAATTTCAGGAGAGTTGGGGCTATGCTTGAGTTGGGTTTCCCAGTATTTGATTTGGGAGGTTGTGGAGTTAACAAACTGTCTATTGTTTCTTGTTCCCCTCGCTTTGAGCCTAATAAATTCCCCCCTCAACACGCATTTGTGTGCCTCCCATATCGTAGTAGCTGAGGTGTCTTCAGTCAGGTTTTCCCTGAAGTAATTCCCCAATGCAACGTCTATTTCTGATTTAACAAGCGCGTCATTAAGTATGTTCTCATCTAGTCGCCACATAAAGGGCCTTATAGGGAGGTCTGGCCAATGCAGTTTGCATATCACTGGGGCATGGTCTGACCATGTCATTGGCAAGATGGTGGAGTTCTCTACTCTTGTCAGGCCTATTTGATCGATGAGGAAATAGTCTATTCTAGTATAGAGGTGGTGTGGGTGTGAGTAGAATGTGTAGTCTCGTTTTTGTGGGTTACTTGTTCGCCATACATCATGTAGTTTGAGCTGATGCATCTGGGTGTGGATTGCTTTGATTATCCTTTGGTGGGTGCTAGAGTGTCCCAAAGAGGTGTCTAGTGTGGGGTCTAACGGGAGATTGAAATCGCCCCCTAGCAAAATTATTCCTTTTGAGTGTTCTAGTATTAGGTTCGCTACCTGCTTGAATACTAAATGCTGGCCTTGATTGGGGAGATATATATTTACCAATGTGGCAGGTGTGCTGAACAGAGTCCCTATTACTATTAAGTATTGGCCATTGGTGTCTTTTATAACTCTGGTCGGGTTGAAATGAATATTATTTCTTATGAAGATTCCTACCCCGCCTTTCTTAGAGTTCCCTGAGGCTAAGTATGAAGTGTTATATTTGTTGCTCAAGAATTTTGGCTCCCTGCCTTTTTTAAAGTGCGTTTCCTGAATAAATAGGATATCACCTAATTCTCTATACATATTGTTAAAGGCAATGGAGCGTTTTTCAGGGCTATTGAGTCCCCTTGCATTAATTGTTAATAATGTAATGTATCTGGGCTGGGTATTATCCCCATTATCTCTGGGTTGTCGTGGCATAGTGTTTAGCGTTAACTGTGTATAGTTGCCTCTAGTTGTATGTACTCTTAGGTGCTGAGATATGAAGTGTGCCTACCGTATTCACTGGTAATCCGCGTGTCTCTGTGGTCTCCTGAGTGTGGGTATGTATCTGACTGGGAGGGAGAAAGATCAAATATATGCAACAGAAACAGTAAATCACAATGTCTTGACACTAAGCTCTATTACTTAACAGTTAATGGCAGAAATTGGTTCAATCCTAGTTGCAAGCTATGTAAGAAAATGCAAGAAATAAATTAACGATCAAACTGTGCAATAACACAACTCTAAACAATATAACAATATAAACAATATTATGACAATATAATGAGGGCAGTATCCCTGTCCCCAAACCCTATTAAAGAAATATATAGAGGCTTATCTAGCATAAGACCTGAAGTCCATAGTTCGTTTCTAATGTCTCCTTTTGGTGTTACTCATCAGTGAGCAGTCCCTGTATAGTTTCCTCCTGTATTTGTTTGTTCACATCAGGGTTTCTCCCATTTTTGTCTGAATTTCTGGACGATAATGGAGGTATCCTCTGTTCTGCGGGGTGACGGCTGTTTCCTGCATGTTGGGCCATCTCTGGGGGTTGTATTTTTATTTGCAGTGTTTCACAAAAGTGTGGCAGATCTTCTACAGACTTGAATACAGCAGTGTTACTACCCCTTGTAGCGATGATACAAACTGGAAAGCCCCATCTGTAGATAATTCTCTGTTCCTGCAGGACTTTTGTAATGTACTGTAGTTCCCTCCGTTTCTGGAGCGTAGTAGGGCTGAGATCTTGAAAGACTTGTATCCGATTACCCGCGTGGGTAATCTCTTGCTTTGCTCTGGCATGTTTCATAATTTCTTCTTTGTCTTTATAGTGAAGCGTTTTTAGAATCACATCCCTTGGAGGGGCTTTGGGGGGGGTTTTGCTCTAAGTGCTCTGTGCGCCCTTTCTATCTGGATGTCTGGTGCATTGTTGTCTCCTTTAATCGTTCTGAACAAGGCCTGTATACAGCCTTCTAGGGCAGCCGGGAGGATAGTTTCTGGAATTCCACGTATTCTCATATTGTTTCTCCTCCCTCGGTTATCCAGGTCCTCCACTTTTTCAAGTAGATGTTGGATTGTTTCATCTTGTGCATACGCCAGCTGCGACATGTGCTGCATGTCAGTGTCCATTATATTATGGCCTTCTTCTAGTGTTGTGACCCTCTGTGTTATACGAGTGACATCTTTTTTCAGCTCACCATACCAGCTTCTAACCTCTGTTAGCATCTCTTTAAGATCTTGCTTCGTACAAAGTGGTAACAAGTCCTCTTTCGTGAGCCCCGCTGCAGGCAGGTCTATGCTACGTGTGTCAGTCGATATATCTCTTTGCTGGTCCATTCCCACTATTTCAGGTTGGGTGTCTGATGTGGGTTCTACAGGCCTCAGAAATTGTTGTAAAGTTTTAGAGCGTGGGGTATTATCTGTTCTGCTTGGTCTGCGGCCTGGCATACTGTTAGCACCCTCCTGCATGTGGTGTGTAGTAAGTGGTTAATTGTGGTTCAACAATAATGCCCTTGTGCTTATTTAGATTGTGCTGTATATACTTCCAGTCGTGCAATAGATTTTCAATAGATTCCCTAGGGCTAGGCCTGCACCCCTTGGCTTGTTCTCTTAAGCAAGGTGCCCTCTGAAGCCGTTGTCACCGTTTTTTACTTTGTTTGGGGTCTGTGCTGCTTCTTTGTCTAAGCGGCTGCCTGAAGTTCTAGCTGCTGCTATTCCTCATTAAAGTGTCACAGTGTGTTTTTGTTTTGTTTTCTTTTGTTGTCTGTTAAAGGGCCATAATACCCAAATGTTTAAACACTTGAAAGTGATGCAGCATAGCTGTAAAAAGCTGATTAGAAAATATCACTTGAACATCTCTATGTAAAAAAGAAAGATATTTTACCTCAAAAGTTCCTCAGTAGCCACCTCCCATTGTAAAGGATTTCTAAGTAGCATTTTAGTATGTTTGTCCTGGGACATCTGAAGGGACTAGCATTGTGCACTCTCATATTATTTCACCAATCAGGTAAAGGAAGCTTACTATAAAATCTCATGAGAGTTAAGTCAAATCTCATGAGATCACAGTAAGAGTTCATGACCTCAGCACTGCTGATGCTGATTGGCTGCTGTTCATTTCTTCATTTTTTTTAATTTTTTTACCTGCAGCTGGGAGCAGCTGAGTATAACTTTTTACACAGAACTTACTCTGCTGAGCTGAGGAAATTGTGAGGTAAAATATCTTCCTTTTTTACATAGAGATGCTCAGGTGATATTTTCCTGTCAGCTTTTTACAGTTATACTGCATCAGTTTCAAGTGATTTAGCATATGAGTATTATGTCCCTTTAACTGTTCCCTTTCCTTAAGTTTGTTGCCTTTGTGTTCCCCTCTCTCATCTAGGGAGTTATCAGTTAACACTGTGTTTTTTTTTTTTTTCACCTTATAACTTGTTGCTGCTGTGCAGGGCTTATCCTCTAATGGATTGCCTGTGTCGCTTACTACCCGCAGTGTACACCTTAGCGGGGACTTCCAGAGCGCTCCGGCCTATGTTTGTGGTGCTTAATCTACCCCCACGCCTTTTGTCGTGTCTCTATGTGCTGCTGCTAAGTCCGCCGGGCGGAATTTCTCACCTTCTGTGCGCCTTGTTAATATTCACTCTCAGGGTGTTTGAGTCTCCTCAGGATTAGTTTCCTGCACTTGGTCCCTTCAGACCGGTATGAGTATTTGTGTCGCAGCTGTCTCTATGTGCGCTCGGTAATGCGCTCCGTGGCGGTGAAGGCCGTGATCGCTGCGGCAGTCCGGTGTGGCGATATTGTTATTCCCGGGTATTGCAAAGGGAACTCCGGGGGTCTGGTCACTGAGGGGGATATGGTATTGCTCATAAAACAGGTACTGCATGCATTTGATTATGGTTTTAAGGGATCAGGGCTTGGGAGCTCTCACTTTACACGGCCATCTTCCTGAGCAGCCAGGCTCCGCCATAATTATCTGTTTTTAATTTTAAGGGTCATTTGGTTTTAAACCCCAATTTCTGGAACGCTAGTGGACCCAGAGCTTCCTGGATTTCTTTCTAGGATTCTACTTTTATATAATATATATATATATATATATTGTATATGTGTGTGTATATTTATATAGGAGGTAAGTGCCGCACAGTCAGGAGGAAAACCCACGTAGATCTTAGGAATCCCCACTATGTGCATTAAGAAATGCTGTTATATTTTATATGAGAATATTTCTATAAAAGTGCCATTGAAACGTCACATAAATGTTGTTGAAACTATAAATCCAGAGAGTGCATTCTTTCCATCTGTTTATATATATATATATATATATATATATATATATATATATATATATATATATATATATATATATATATATTTATCAGAATAACAAGAGTATTAAATCGAGCAATGACACTTTTTTATTCGACTAACTATACATTTATAAGATGACAAGCTTTCGGAAGAGTGTCTTCCTTTTTCAAGTCTGAAGTAATACTGACCAATTTGATGGAATTTACAGATTATGGGGGATATTTATCAAAGCATCAACTGAAAATACGCTTGAATCCCACGCCGTAAATGTCGCGAGATTGATCCGACCTAGTTGTCAAAGCCTCAAGATCGGAAGAAGTTGAATTTTGTGACGTAACATACGATCCGGCGGTCTCAATCTGACGAAGATCGATGTGAGTTGAAACCCCGTCGAATTCTAGTGGAATTATGTTCATTCGCCCTCCTATTCGACACTACTTGAAGCTTTTAAAAAGTTATCAAAAACTCAACATTTACACTCACATCTTTTCCGACGCAGCGTACCTAGTTTTCAATATGCCACCCTTGAGAAATCCTATGTTTGATGCTACAAGAGAATGAAGCATATCACCTAATAAAAGTCAATTACAAACTATTAAATATGTATACCCTTCAAAAATTGAGCAATATTATTGCTACAAATTTGGTGCACTATGAAGAGATATTAGAGATATTGATCTTTATTTTTACAATCTATTTGCACCATGTTTAATGTTGTATATACGCTTATACAAATGTTACAAACAAACAGCTATATTACGAGTTTTGCGTTATGAGTGAAAAAGCCTCATAACGCTACTTTTTCACTACTGCTGCTATTACGAGTCTTGCAGGTACAACTGTACCACACACTTTTTTGGCCGTCACGCAACGTAACTGCCGCAGCTTCCCAAAAGTCCTTTTTCAATGGGACTTCCATTGTGCCAGTATTACGAGTTTGCCTGTCCGGCCAAAAAAAGAGCGGTACAGCCCATAACTTCAAGATCTATACCGTAAACCGAGTCAGTAGTTATGGCTTTTATGTTACAAAGCCTAAACATAAAACTCATAACTAAAGTGCTAAAAAGTATATTAACACCAATAAACTACCTATTAACCTCTAAACTGAGGCCGTCCCGCATCACAACAACTATAATAAAATTATTAACCCATAATCTGCCGCTCCGGACATCACCGCCAATATAATAAAAATATTAACCTCTAAACCGCCGCACTCTCGCATCACAAACACTAATTAAATATTATTAACCCCTAATCTGCTGTCCCTAACATCGCCGCAACATACATTACACGTATTAACCCCTAATCTGCCACCCCAATGTCACTGCTACCTATATTACACTTATTAACCCCTAATCTGCCACCCCCAACATCACCGCCGTCACTATACTAAACTTATTAACCCCTAAACATCTGGCCTCACACATCACTGACACTAAATAAATATATTAACCCCTAAACCTAAGTCTAACCCTAACCCCCTAACTTTAATATAATTCAAATAAATCTAAATCAAAATTACTATCTAGGATTGTTGGGGTAAGCATAAATAAAATAAATATTTTTCTTTAATTTTTACCCTGTATGCGAGAGACATCTACTGTCAGAACAATAATATTTCATCTAATTATTTTTAAAAAATCCAGATTTCCCAGAAGCTATTAATTCTGCTGTATTTAGCAACTGGAATATCAAGGGTTTGAGATATGATATATACATCAATTGCTGAATGAAGAAGAGAAAAATATTAAAACTTTTGATATGTTGAAACAAGAATTTCAAATTTATAACAAATACTTTTTTGCCTTTTTACAGGCTAGGCATTATACAGGAGAAATAATAAAGAGAAATGGTTTTGATTGGGGATGGGAAATAGTTAATTCTTTAGTAAAATTAGCCAGTGCAGGGATTTTTTCAATATCCCCCTGGTACAGACTTATTATAAAGCAGGAAGGGAGAAATAATCTAGATCTTCTATTAGAAAAATGGTCTGCTGATATTTCAACTAAGGAAAGAGGAATAGAAACCATTAGAGATTCCCTGAGTAGAATTGAAAAAGTAACTCGTTCCACAGCATGGAAGGAAATACACCTTAAACTCCTGTATAGAACAAATTATACCCCCAAAAGAGGAGCAGCCTGGGGAAATGTACAATTTACAGAATGTCCAAAGTGCAGATATCCGGCAGCAGATCTAATACATCTTATATGGTCTTGCCCAATTTCAGACAGTTTTGGTACAGACTGGAATTTTGGTTGAAGAAGTGGGTCAATAGAGAGATCAAGTTAGATCTGCATCGGATTGTCTTTTTAGTAGAATATGAAGAAGTAGGGAAGGAATGGAGGTTTGTAAATGTAGCAATTCTATCGATCAGAAATATAATACTTAGTAATTGGAAAAATAAATGCAAAAATAAAATTTGAAGAGTGGAAAAATTATATTATTAAACAGATATTTATAGAACAATATGACACTTCACGACATAATGAAATCAAAGTACAGAGATTTTTTAGAAAATGGTTGATATTCATACGAACACTTCCTGAAAATTCTCAAAAGCAACTTAAATATCCATTTAGAAACACAGAGACTTTATTTACTATAAACCGGGAGAGTGAGAGCTAATAGATAGAGGTGTGGAAGTAGGGGAGAGGTAAGAGGGGTGGGGAATTAATTAGTTGTACACTTTTTTTTACTTTTTTTTGTATGTTTTCTGTATTTGTTTTGGTATTTGTAACCTATAAAACCCCCCAAAAAGGGAACATTTAAGTTATAATTGGAAAATGAAAGCAGAAGCTGATTAAATATAATTTGTATTATGTTGGCAATGATTATATACACATGTTAGTGAATTTGAAAGTGCTTATTGTATTACATTATATAACTGTTAATTCATAACATGTTATGTTAATTGTTTAATGTACGGTGTACTATCATTTGTTCTGCTTTTCATGTACCCATTGTGGAATCTAAATAAAAAGATTTAAAAAAAATATATTTCATTTAATTAATTTTATGTTAATTAATGATTAAATATTATAATCAATGACTCCTCCTAGAATACAGAATGGTGATATATAGGGTCTATCCAAATGGGAGGGGGTCGTTTTCTTGTATTTTGGAACTGGTCACATCATATATGGAGTTGGTAATTTGCTAATCAACTACAGATGTCCGAGATTATTGGATTACAACTGCTGAGGCTAGTTTAGCCTACTCGGACAGACCTACGACCTGAAAGCTTGATTCCTGTTTGCAAAGGGGGAATTTCTTTACTTTGGTGATGTATGAAATTAAGTCAACTTAGATGTTAATATAATTAAGATTTACACCTTACATTTATGTAAAATATCTTTGTCTATTTAATCAGGTAAATTAATTAATTGTTTTTTAGCTTTGTGTTTTTCTTTTGATAATTCCTACCACCTGGTCTTTTTTGTAGACAATAACACCGGGTGAATCAGGAATTGTGATAAATTATTATCTGACGGTTTGTCATAATTATTAATTTACCTGATTCTCTGCAATTACCTTAGAGGGTTTATAACCAAATATTTAGTTCCTATCATCAAGCCAATTTTTGTGTTATTTTGAAAATATGATTTAATTATCTTTATAGTTTAATCTCTGAGTTATTCTGTTTTTCTTGCTAGTTGGAGTTATGTTATCACTTTAATTGATTAGAATAGGACTGTAGTTTATTTCTCTGTATATATTTTGATTGCTTAAGTTAGTATTAAATGCTGATTATTTTTTCCAATCGAAATCTTTTAATAAAGCTAATTTTTGTTTATTCATCTGGTGTTGGTATAATTAATAGACTGATAGAAACCAAAGGGATTCAGGTTTTGTGTTTATTATCTTTAACAAGTTATAAGAAAGTGTGTCAGTAAAAGTTACAAGCATTACTTCTACCACATAATATACTTTTATACATAAAGGTAATATTCATAACATCTTGGAGGCACTGCTGAGATTTGAAATAGTTTTTTGATTGCCGATTTTTCTGTTTTTCTTGTGGAAATAATTAGTATTAATTACGTATTTTCTTGCAATTGTATTTCTCCTTTAAGTTGTTTTGAGAAGAGATAACATTTTGACTGTTGTCCCGGATAGGAAAATTTGTATTTTGCAGTTAAAGCTACAGTAGTTTATTTGAGTATTTGATTAAAATGTCTGTGTTTGGGGATGTTTCTGGTCATGATAGTAGGTCCCTTTTGGGTAATTCTCATTTTATATCTGCTGCTGATACAGTGGAAGTTGTGCGAAATAGAGTTTTACATCAACTCTTTTGTAAAGTTAAATCAAAGGATTCTTTTGATAATTGGTATCTGGGTTTAAAGGCAATGATCCATGACCCAAAACATATTTTGTGTGATAACCCTGATGGTTATATGGCAAAATTGTTAGAATTGGCAAATGCTAAGGGCTCTAATGAGATAAATAAATTTATATATAATATATGGCCAATATTGTTTCTTTTGCAAGAATTTTGGGCTGACAAATATGTTCAGCAGAATGCTGAATTTACTATTGTATCAGCTGAGGTGGATATGTTGAGTAAAAAATTATCTGAAAAAGAAAATAAGGTTTACTGCCAGGAAAAAAAAAGAACAGGAGTTGAAGTTTAAAATAAATGACTTAGAATACAGAGTTAGTGCTCTTAAAGACAGATTGATGTCCTCTAATTGTGAAAATTATGCTTTAACACATGTCAATAGCATTCTTGATAAACGAGTAATGTATGCTGAAAAGGAATTGGAGAAACTCAAGGAAAGTCAATCTGAGCTCTCTGTTCATCCTGAGGTTAAATTTTCAACTCCCGCTCATGTTGATTTTTCCTCAAAGGAAAAGAAAGATTTGGATCACAGAATTAAAACTTTGATACGTTCTGATTGTGATGAGGTGTCAGAGTTGGGAGAGGCATAGGGATTTTCTGATGGTGCTGAAAGTATTGATTATAAAACAAACAAACAAAAAATTGAATGTTAGACATAATGATGTGAAAATCATAAGTGGCTAGATTAAGAGTCTTGCGTTATGCTGAAAAAACAGCGTTAACAGGTCCTAACGCTGCTTTTTCCCTACCGCAGCTATTATAAAACTTACAGGTTTAGGGGCACCACACACTTTTTTGGCCTTTCCACAAAACGACTTACGTAAACTTCATAAAGTCTTTTTTCTATAGGACTTCCAAAGTGTTGATATTACGAGTCTGTCCTGGGAGGCCAAAAATAACACAATAACACCTAAGACTACACTATAATTAAATAAATTTACTAAATTAACAACAATTAAATACATTAAATTAAATTAGCTAAAGTACAAAAAAACAAAACACTAAATTACAGAAAATAATAAACAAATTACAAGATATTTAAACTAATTACACCGAATCTAATAGCCCTATCAAAATTAAAAAGCCCCCCAAAATAAAAAAAACCCTAGCCTAAACTAAACTATCAATAGCCCTCAAAGGGCCTTTTGCGGGGCATTGCCCCAAAGTAATCAGCTCTTTTACCTGTAAAAAAATACAAACAACCCAACAGTAAAACCCACCACCCACACAACCAACCCCCCAAATAAAATACTATCTAAAAAAAAACTAAGCTCCCCATTGCCCTGAAAAGGGCATTTGGATGGGCATTGCCCTTAAAAGGGCTGTTAGCTCTTTGTGGCCCAAACCCTAATCTAAAAAAATAAAACCCACCCAATACACCCTTAAAAAACCTAACACTAACCCCCTGAAGATCGATTTACTGTTCTGAAGACCGGACATCCATCCTCAAGGAAGAGGCAGAAGTCTTCATCCAACCGGGCCGAAGTCCTCAACAAAGCCAGGAGAAGTCTTCATCCAAGCCGGGCAAAGTGGTCCTCCAGACAGGCAGAAGTCTTCATCCAGACGGCATCTTCTATCTTCATCCATCCAACGCAGAGCGGCTCCATCTTCAAGACATCCTACGCGGAGCATCCTCTTCATCCGAAGTCTTCTTACTGAATGACGGTTCCTTTAAGTGACGTCATCTAAGATGGCGTCCCTTAGATTCCGATTGGCTGATAGAATTCTATCAGCCAATTGGAATTAAGGTAGAAAAAATCCTATTGGCTGATGCAATCAGCCAATAGGATAGAAGTTCAATCCTATTGGCTGATCCAATCAGCCAATAGGATTGAGCTGGCATTCTATTTGCTGTTCCAATCAGCCAATAGAATGCAAGCTCAATCCTATTGGCTGATTTGATCAGCCAATAAGATTGAACTTCAATCCTATTGGCTTATTGCTTCAGCCAATAGGAATTCTATCAGCCAATCGGAATCTAAGGGACGCCATCTTGGATGACGTCACTTAAAGGAACCGTTATTCAGTAAGAAGACTCTGGATGAAAAGGATGCTCCACGTCAGATGTCTTGATGATGATGAAGCCGCTCCGCGTCGGATGGATGAAGATGGAAGATGCCGTCTGGATGAAGACTTCTGACTGCTTCATTGAGGACGTTGGCCCGGTTGGATGAAGACTTCTGCCGCTTCCTTGAGGAAGTATGTCAGGTCTTCAGAACAGTAAGTCGATCTTCAGGGGGTTAGTGTTAGGTTTTTTTAAGGGTGTATTGGGTGGGTCTTATTTTTTAGATTAGGGTTTGGGCCGCAAAAGAGCTAACTTCCCTTTTAAGGGCAATGCCCATCCAAATGCCCTTTTCAGGGCAATGGGGAGCTTAGGTTTTTTTAGATAGTATTTTATTTGGGGGGTTGGTTGTGTGGGTGGTGGGTTTTACTGTTGGGGGGGTGTTTATTTATTTTTTACAGGTAAAAGAGCTGATTACTTTGGGGCAATGCCCTGCAAAGGGCTCTTTAAAGGGCTATTGATATTTTTGTTTAGGCTAGGGGTTCTTTTTATTTTGGGGGGACTTTTTTATTTTGATAGGGCTATTAGATTAGGTGTAATTAGTTTAAATATCTTGTAATTTGTTTATTATTTTTTGTAATTTAGTGTTTGGTTTTTTGTACTTTAGCTAATTTATTTTAATTTATTTAATTGTTGTTAATTTAGTAAATTTATTTAATTATAATGTAGTGTTAAGTTATTGTAACTTAGTTGAGAGGAAAAGAAATGGCACTAGCACTACAATACTGTAAATACAGGGTTGCTCAATTTGATTGGGTTGATATCTGTATTATATACGTATATATTTCTCTATACACATATATGCATCTACACACACATTCGTGTCTGTATGTATGTCAGTCTGTGCGTGTAACTTGGGGTGAGCTGGGGTGCTTGTGCACAGGAACAACTTTTAGATTGAGTCAGGAGCCCGGGTGAAGGGATCAAGACTAGAAAAAGTGCACTTTGGCAGCACTCCCGTCCCTGATTGAAATAATTAATAATGAACTCACATTTGGGACCAAAACGTTTCTATTCAAAAGGATTAACTTAAAACATAACTTTTATTCAACAATAATTATAAAATTAGTATGTATATGTGTGTGCTTTAAAAACACATAGGAACTTGGTTGTGAGTATTGACTAATATTCAGTTGGACAATCTGATTATGCAGACATATAGGGTACCTCAGAGGGGTCCTACTTGTTATATAGATGGTCGTAGGTGTTTCTATCTTATGCTAGGGGTGAATTGGGGTATTTCACTGTGGGTTCCTGTTCTAGATGCTGTATGTGGCACTTTCTGAGTTAATAATATTCCTGGTCAAGTATCTGATTCAGGTTTTACAGATGTAACATCTAATATAGTATATACTCAGATCTGGTTTGGTATACTGGACTTCAGGCTATCTAGTGGTATGATAAGTTTTATTCCTTCTATCAATACCCTGATATCTCACCCAATGCCTTGGCTTTTTATATTGGCAAAATAAAGATATAAATATCATAAATTATTCATGTTGGTGCCACTCTATTTGATAACAGATTTTATTATAGTGATTATATTCCTTACTTCCAAATAGTACACAGGGTCTAAATCACACCTTGTTTAATTTACAAGACTTGTCAGTCTTGAGATGGGGAATTTTCTTAGCTGAACTGGAATTTGCTTTGTGCAATGTATTTTCCTCTTTATTTTTGTATATTGTGCATAAATTACCAGTTTAATGGCTAATAATATACGAAGTCTGTAAGGACCTACTATTTAGTCCTCACCTAAAGGTGCTTGGTGTAAACTTTCGGATTGGGAATCTTATATTTGGCTTATTGTGAGAGTATGAAATAATTTTATTTTATTACCTTATACCGGTAATTTAAAAATTATATCTTATTTTGGCAAGTGTTCTTTCAAGTTGAACCTATATGTTGTCACTTGACATTCGCCTCATACGTGTGATTGGATTCTTAATATATATAGGTTCGCAATGGTTTATATATTGCTGTCCAAATAAAATGCCCTTTATCGGCTTAAATAAATTTGAATTGGACACACATTGCTGTTGGAGTTAAATAGTGGAATAACTTATTTGTGTTTGTTATAACCAGTATATCCTTTATACCTATTACATCTCTGGTATGTGGTACAAATATCAAAGTGCCAGAGACCGCTGGGGTCAGTGTGTTATTTTTCGAATGCGGTACACTTTGTAAAATTTGCGATCACCATTAACTCGATACTCAGTGGCACCTGCACTGCTTGAAATGCTAGTACTATAATAGCGTAGTATACGTCTTATGGTAATTCACAAACAGTGTCTATTAGATTTAGGTGTTAGCTTATCTAAAGAATCTAGAGAGATGCCTTATTTTGGCATCTATTACTTATCGATTAGGCTTCTGCAATTTTGAGAACCGCTATTACAAGTTAACTAACCCCAGACTTTTACCCCAAAGCGTGTCACCAATTACTGGTGTAATTCTGACCGTCCCGGTAAATGAGCTATTGGGTGTTAGCTTATCTAACAAGTCTGGAGGGATGCCTTATTTTGGCATTTTTTGCTTATCGATTAGGCTTCTACAATTTAAAAAAACGCTGTTTACCTAACCCCAGACTTTTACTCAAAGCGTGTCACCGATTACTATTGTAATTCTGACCGTCCCGGTCAGTAGACTATAGGTCCTATATCAACCACTACAAGTGTATATGTTAAATATAAGTTTTTTTAGATTGTCAACGCATTAGATTAAGTAATATTCAGCCAGTTCCTATGCCATTTAAAAACGGCTAATTGGGGTGTGTATTGGACTATACCCCCCCCCTGACATGTTTCGCCGATGCTGTTTCGGCTTTCTCAAAGGTGACGCGCGCCGGCGTCTGGGGCTTTTTAAATGTCTTGAAAGAAAATGATTGGTCCATATCGGCCAATCATTTTACTCTGAACTGGAGGTGTGTGAGTTTCAAACATTGTCGTCACACCTCACCTATGTTGTGCTACACGATCATCCTGGGATTTATAAGCGGTATGAAATCTTGGATGTTACTGAGACAACAGCTTATCTCCAATAATTATACTTGGATGTTAGATTTATGATCAGCCCTGTTACTTGTTAAGAGTACAAGAGTGGAGATAAATAATGCATTACAGAAACATGAAATTATACATTTTTTGTGTGTTTCACCTAACAAACAATTTAGATTCCTAGAGTATTTTGTTATAGCTCACAATCTTTTGAGTATTATTGTACCTGTAGGTTTTAATGTTTTTAACCTATAGGTGTTATTGGTAAGATACACTTTAACTAATATTTGGTCTGTAAATTACTATAGATCAAGGTTATATGTCAGATTATTGAAATCCTATAATAGAATATATTAATGTTTTTAGGAAAATACAATGAGAAGTTCATAAATTAATAGAATATTCAAATATTCTGTATGCTTTACTGCAAGATACAATGGACCGAATTAAGGTGCCCAGAATTATTGGTGTTTGGGCATAAATATACTATAACAGCCCAGGTTGAATCTTATTAACGTAGTGGGTGTCGTATGTTTGAGTGTTTGTAAAAACAAAGGAAAGAAGAGCTATATATGAATACTTTAATTATTAGCTTTTTAATGTATTAACATTATGGAATGGGGGGGGGGAAATGGGAATTGGTGCAAGTGGAGAGGATGTGACACATGGTTAGATACACTACATCTAATTTGTTTTTATATCAAATAATTAAACAGTGATTATTGTCCTGTGAATGATAATACCTGAATAGAAAATTGTTAAGAAAAAGAAAATCACTGTGAGGATGTGTGGTGTACAGGACTAACATAATAATCCCTAATGCAAGAAATGATAATAAAGTGATAATAAGATGTGAAATAATCAATGAAAGACATACACAGTGAGAAGTGTGAGTGGATCATAGAAAATAAAATATATATATTTTTTGTAAAAATGTTTAAGTGAAAACAAGTGAATCAATAGATAGTGATTGATATATAGTTCAAAATTTCTTGAACATATTACTTTATGGGGATGTGTTAGTTGTAGAGGGGGTTTGTGTTGGGCCAATGCCTGAATTGTGTCTCCTAAGGTAGAATAAGATGAAAATTATATAAAAAATTATAATAATAATCATAATAAGATCATGGATGTGTGTTAAATTCAACACATTTGACTGTTTTGTTTAAACTTGGCTGGTGACCGATCATGATGTCTTGGTTCACTGTGGTGACCTTGATCTCTCCTAGGCTGATTTGGCTGTTTCTGTTGTATCTATGTTTTGGGTCTACATGTCCCTAAAGGAACATGGAGTAGTTGTTTTGTTCGTTCATACCCTTGGGGTATACTGAGTCTATTAAGTAGATCCACCTGGTTTCAGCCTTTAAGAGGGCTTTTTCCAGGTCACCCCCTCTTAGACCCAAAGATATTTTTTGGATTCCATGGCACTTGAGTTCAGAGGTTTTAGATTGGTGATATCTGAAAAAGTTAGATGCAACAGACGTGATTTTTCTATCTTTAGACAAGTCAGATGGGGCATTTCTGATATTTCTCAAGTGTTCCATCAGTCTTGTGTGTAACGTTCTTGTTGTCATTCCTATATAGATTCGGGGACATTTGCACTGAAGGGCATAAATTACGCCCGAGGTGTTGCAGCTAATGTATGTCTTGATTTTGTGATGATGTCCGAATCTGTCTGTTATGGTTTTCTTTTTTATCATATTACTGCAAGATGAGCAGTTTCCACAAGCAAAAGATCCTTGTTCCACTGGTCGTGTATTTCTGGACTTATATACGTAGTGGCTGGGACTGAGTATTTCTTTCAAGTTTTTGTTTCTTCAATAGCTTAATTGGACTCGGTCTCCTATTAGATCTTTGAGTACAGGGTCAGCTTGAAGGATATGCCAATTTTTCTGGATTATATTCGTGATTAAATGAGTATCTTGATTGTGCGTTAGCACTAATCTGGTTTTTGTGTCACTTTTCTTGGCTTTAGTCTTTAAAAGATCCGATCTTGGAGTTTTAAATGCTCTTGTTTTCGCTTTCCAGATGGATCTTTTGCTGTATCCTCGCTGTATGAGACGCTTCTCCAATTCTGTAGCTCTTGTTTTGAAAGTTTTGTCTTGAGAACAGTTTCTCCTTAGCCTTAGGAATTCCCCTATTGGTAAGGATTTAGCAGTGTTGGGAGCGTGGGCACTGGTGGCAAAAAGGACATTGTTGGTGGCTGTCTCTTTTCTAAATAGGTCCGTACTTAATGAACCATCTACTTCCTTTTTGATTAGCAAATCCAGGAATGAGATGTCAGTTAGACTCTTGTGATGTGTCAGCCTGATGTTTAAATTGTTTTGATTTAATTTTTCAAGAAAGGTTTCAAGATCTTGTTCAGTTCCCTCCCATAGAAACAGAATGTCGTCTATGTACCTGATCCATAATGGGATCTTCATGCAATATTCATAATTTGTGTCCGTAAATACCTCAGTCTGCTCCCACCACCCTAAAAACAAATTAGCGTAGGTGGGGGCACACGCAGTGCCCATCGCCGTTCCCTGCGTTTGCAGGTAAAATTTGTTGTTAAAGAGAAAGTAATTTTTTGTTAATACAAATTTTAGTAGGTCAAGTATGAATAGATTGTGATCAGGGCTTTCTTCTGAAGACATTTGCAGAAAATGTTTTACAGCCTTCAGTCCTAGATTATGTTCAATGCTGGTATATAGGGATTCCACGTCACTGGTGACCAACCACGTGTTCTCTGTGATGTTGATATCTTTGATTATTTGTAGAACTTCTATTGTATCTTTCATATAAGATGGTAATTGAGTTAGAAAAGGTCTTAAGCGTAAGTCTACATACTGACTAGCTTTTTCAGTCAGGTTTTCATTATCGGACACAATCGGTCTGCCCGGTGGTTCTTTACTGTTTTTGTGAACCTTTGGAATTAGGTAGAACGTTGCCGTTTTTGGATGGGTGACCTGTAGAAACTTCTTTTCTTTGTTGCTTAGTAGTCCTTTCTTGCTGGCTGTATCGATCAATTTGTTATATTGGCTGTGGAATTCTGTAGATGGATTTCCCCATAATTCTCTATAGCATGTCTTATTTTTTAATTGTGTATTTGCTTCCTTCAAATACATGTCTTTTGGCCATAGTACAATATTGCCGCCCTTGTCCGCATTGCGGATAATCACATTGTTCCAAGATTCCAATTCCGTTAGGGCTTTCTTTTCCTGTTTTGATAGGTTCGATGGTTTGAAATTAGTTTTCAAATTATTGATGCTTTGACATACAATTTGATTAAAGACATCAATATTGGAGCTAGTGTTCGTCCAGGGGACGAACTTAGATTTAACTTTCAGTGTTTTCCTCCAATTCGGTTGTTCATTAGGTTCTTGTTCTGCTATTAGATCTTCTAAATTCTGAAGTGATTGCAATTCATCTTCAGACCAGGTAGTTGGTACATCATTGTTGTCCTTGTTGTCAAAATGCTTTTTCAGAAGTAGTTTCCTCAGAAACAATTGCACATCTTTGATTGCTTCAAATTTATCCAGGGGGGGTGGTAGGGCAAAAGGATAAACCTTTAGATAGAACCTTGATATGATGTTCATTCAGAGTTTGATTTGATAAATTAATTATTCTCAATTTTTCATCCTCATTATTGAGAATGGGCTTGGATTGCGTTTCTGTTGTTTCGCCGTCTGGGATTTGTCCTTTGAGTTCTTTTTGTTTCTGGTTACCCTTTTGTTTTTTTATACCCACCTCTCCTGGTGGTTCTGAATCTGTGCTGTTTTCTTCCTCTAAAAAAGACTTCCTCTTTCTGTTTTCAATGGAAACCTGGTTGGTTGAAGTTGAGGGTACACTTGGTGTTTCCATATCATCTGTGTCATCCACATCAGTGTCTGAGACATCTGTCTCTACTAGATGGATTCTTCTCTGTGACCTAGTGTTAGAGTTGTTAAATCTGTTTCTCCATTTGTATACTTTATTGTCTTGAAAGTCCTGTATGTCTCTTTGTAATTTTCCCTTCTTGGTCATCTTGATTTCGCTTTCATACTTGTCCAATTCTTTCTGATATTTCTTATACATATTCTCAAATTCTTGCATATTTTCACACTGCTTTAGTTGTTCATTTTGTGTTTTAATCTGCTCTTCTAATCTATCATATTCAAAGGAATCATGTTTTATAAGTATTTTCATGAGTTTCTTAGAGCATTCACTTAATGCCTCTTCCCATTCAATACTTAAGTTCTTCTCTTTGAATTCAAAGGCTGGGAAAAGTTGTATTCTAAGGCCTCTTGGTATTAGATTCCTCTCAATATACTGTTCACAGAATTGCTTGTCCCACCAGAGTTTATCTTGCTTATATAGATTTTTGTGCAATTCTCTTAACAGAGTATCCAGATTGTTAGTTGTAGAATCAATTTTAGTGGATCCAGGATTATTGAACACTTCATTCATATCTGCCAATCTTTTTTGCTCCCTTGTCTGCCTGTCACTTTCGAATTTACTAGTCATGTCTGAAATTAAATATGTGTGCTTAAAACTGTGCCTGAATCCTACACTAGAATGTAGGAGTAAGTAGCAATATTGAGAGGAAAAGAAATGGCACTAGCACTACAATACTGTAAATACAGGGTTGCTCAATTTGATTGGGTTGATATCTGTATTATATACGTATATATTTCTCTATACACATATATGCATCTACACACACATTTGTGTCTGTAAGTATGTCAGTCTGTGCGTGTAACTTGGGGTGAGCTGGGGTGCTTGTGCACAGGAACAACTTTTAGATTGAGTCAGGAGCCCGGGTGAAGGGATCAAGACTAGAAAAGGTGCACTTTGGCAGCACTCCCGTCCCTGATTGAAATAATTAATAATGAACTCACATTCGGGACCAAAAAGTTTCTATTCAAAAGGATTAACTTAAAACATAACTTTTATTCAACAATAATTATAAAATTAGTACGTGTATGTGTGTGCTTTAAAAACACATAGGAACTTGGTTGTGAGTATTGACTAATATTCAGTTGGACAATCTGATTATGCAGACATATAGGGTACCTCAGAGGGGTCCTACTTGTTATATAGATGGTCGTAGGTGTTTCTATCTTATGCTAGGGGTGAATTGGGGTATTTCACTGTGGGTTCCTGTTCTAGATGCTGTATGTGGCACTTTCTGAGTTAATAATATTCCTGGTCAAGTATCTGATTCAGGTTTTACAGATGTAACATCAAATATAGTATATACTCAGATCTGGTTTGGTATACTGGACTTCAGGCTATCTAGTGGTATGATAAGTTTTATTCCTTCTATCAATACCCTGATATCTCACCCAATGCCTTGGCTTTTTATATTGGCAAAATAAAGATATAAATATCATAAATTATTCATGTTGGTGCCACTCTATTTGATAACAGATTTTATTATAGTGAGTATATTCCTTACTTCCAAATAGTACACAGGGTCTAAATCAGACCTTGTTTAATTTACAAGACTTGTCAGTCTTGAGATGGGGACACCCACTAAGTTAATAAGATTCAACCTGGGCTGTTATAGTATATTTATGCCCAAACACCAATAATTCTGGGCACCTTAATCCGGTCCATTGTATCTTGCAGTAAAGCATACAGAATATTTGAATATTCTATTATTTTATGAACTTCTCATTGTATTTTCCTAAAAACATTAATATATTCTATTATAGGATTTCAATAATCTGACATATAACCTTGATCTATAGTAATTTACAGACCAAATATTAGTTAAAGTGTATCTTACCAATAATACCTATAGGTTAAAAACATTAAAACCTACAGGTACAATAATACTCAAAAGATTGTGAGCTATAACAAAATACTCTAGGAATCTAAATTGTTTGTTAGGTGAAACACACAAAAAATGTATAATTTCATGTTTCTGTAATGCATTATTTATCTCCACTCTTGTACTCTTAACAAGTAACCGGGCTGATCACAAATCTAACATCCAAGTATAATTATTGGAGATAAGCTGTTGTCTCAGTAACATCCAAGATTTCATACCGCTTATAAATCCCAGGATGATCGTGTAGCACAACATAGGTGAGGTGTGACGACAATGTTTGAAACTCACACACCTCCAGTTCAGAGTAAAATGATTGGCCGATATGGACCAATCATTTTCTTTCAAGACATTTTAAAAAAGCCCCAGATGCCGGCGCGCGTCACCTTTGAGAAAGCCGAAACAGCATCGGCGAAACATGTCAGGGGGGGTATAGTCCAATACACACCCCAATTAGCCGTTTTTAAATGGCATAGGAACTGGCTGAATATTACTTAATCTAATGCGTTGACAATCTAAAAAACTTATATTTAACATATACACTTGTAGTGGTTGATATAGGACCTATAGTCTACTGACCGGGACGGTCAGAATTACAATAGTAATCAGTGACACGCTTTGAGTAAAAGTCTGGGGTTAGGTAACTTTTTAACAGCGGTTTTTTTAATTGTAGAAGCCTAATCGATAAGCAATAAATGCCAAAATAAGGCATCCCTCCAGACTTGTTAGATAAGCTAACACCCAATAGCTCATTTACCGGGACGGTCAGAATTACACCAGTAATTGGTGACACGCTTTGGGGTAAAAGTCTGGGGTTAGTTAACTTGTAATAGCGGTTCTCAAAATTGCAGAAGCCTAATCGATAAGTAATAGATGCCAAAATAAGGCATCTCTCTAGATTCTTTAGATAAGCTAACACCTAAATCTAATAGACACTGTTTGTGAATTACCATAAGACGTATACTACACTATTATAGTACTAGCATTTCAAGCAGTGCAGGTGCCACTGAGTATCGAGTTAATGGTGATCGCAAATTTTACAAAGTGTACCGCATTCGAAAAATAACACACTGACCCCAGCGGTCTCTGGCACTTTGATATTTGTACCACATACCAGAGATGTAATAGGTATAAAGGATATACTGGTTATAACAAACACAAATAAGTTATTCCACTATTTAACTCCAACAGCAATGTGTGTCCAATTCAAATTTATTTAAGCCGATAAAGGGCATTTTATTTGGACAACAATATATAAACCATTGCGAACCTATATATATTAAGAATCCAATCACACGTATGAGGCGAATGTCAAGTGACAACATATAGGTTCAACTTGAAAGAACACTTGCCAAAATAAGATATAATTTTTAAATTACCGGTATAAGGTAATAAAATAAAATTATTTCATACTCTCACAATAAGCCAAATATAAGATTCCCAATCCGAAAGTTTACACCAAGCACCTTTAGGTGAGGACTAAATAGTAGGTCCTTACAGACTTCGTATATTATTAGCCATTAAACTGGTAATTTATGCACAATATACAAAAATAAAGAGGAAAATACATTGCACAAAGCAAATTCCAGTTCAGCTAAGAAAATTCCCCATCTCAAGACTGACAAGTCTTGTAAATTAAACAAGGTGTGATTTAGACCCTGTGTACTATTTGGAAGTAAGGAATATACTCACTATAATAAAATCTGTTATCAAATAGAGTGGCACCAACATGAATAATTTATGATATTTATATCTTTATTTTGCCAATATAAAAAGCCAAGGCATTGGGTGAGATATCAGGGTATTGATAGAAGGAATAAAACTTATCATACCACTAGATAGCCTGAAGTCCAGTATACCAAACCAGATCTGAGTATATACTATATTAGATGTTACATCTGTAAAACCTGAATCAGATACTTGACCAGGAATATTATTAACTCAGAAAGTGCCACATACAGCATCTAGAACACGAACCCACAGTGAAATACCCCAATTCACCCCTAGCATAAGATAGAAACACCTACGACCATCTATATAACAAGTAGGACCCCTCTGAGGTACCCTATATGTCTGCATAATCAGATTGTCCAACTGAATATTAGCCAATACTCACAACCAAGTTCCTATGGCCTAGATTTAGAGTTTGGCGTTAGCCGTGAAAACCAGCGTTAGAGGCTCCTAACACTGGTTTTAGGCTACCTCCGGTATTTGTAGTCACTCAAAAAAGGGTCTAACGCTCACATTTCAGCCGCAACTTTTCCATACCGCATATCCCCTTACGTAAATTGCGTATCCTATCTTTTCAATGGGATTTTTCTTACTCCGGTATTTAGAGTCGTGTCTGAAGTGAGCGTTAGACATCTAACGACAAAACTCCAGCCGCAGGAAAAAAAGTCAGTAGTTAAGAGCTTTCTGGGCTAACGCCGGTTCATAAACCTCTTAACTACTGTACTCTAAAGTACACTAACACCCATAAACTACCTATGTACCCCTAAACCGAGGCCCCCCCCTCATCGCCGCCACTCGATTACATTTTTTTAACCCCTAATCTGCCGACCGCCACCTACGTTATACTTATGTACCCCTAATCTGCTGCCCCTAACACCGCCGACCCCTATATTATATTTATTAACCCCTAACCTGCCCCCCACAACGTTGCAGCCAGCTACCTACAATAATTAACCCCTAATCTGCCGACCGCAAAGCGCCGCCACCTACGTTATACTTATGTACCCCTAATCTGCTGCCCCTAACACCGCCGACCCCTATATTATATTTATTAACCCCTAATCTGCCCCCCTCAACGTCGCCTCCACCTGCCTACACTTATTAACCGCTATTATTATAAAGTTATTAACCCCTAATCCGCCTCACTAACCCTATAATAAATAGTATTAACCCCTAATCTGCCCTCCCTAACATCGCCGACACCTAACTTCAAACATTAACCCCTAATCTGCCGACTGGAGCTCACCGCTATTCTAATAAATGTATTAACCCCTAAAGCTAAGTCTAACCCTAACACTAACAACCCCCTAAGTTAAATATAATTTTATTCTAATGAAATAAATTAACTTAAATTATTCCTATTTAAAGCTAAATACTTACCTGTAAAATAAATCCTAATATAGCTACAATATAAATTATAATTATATTATAGCTATTTTAGGATTAATATTTATTTTACAGGCAACTTTGTAATTATTTTAACCAGGTACAATAGCTATTAAATAGTTAATAACTATTTAATAGTTACCTAGTTAAAATAATTACAAAATTACCTGTAAAATAAATCCTAACCTAAGTTACAATTAAACCTAACACTATACTATCATTAAATTAATTAAATAAAATACCTACAATTACCTACAATTAAACCTAACACTACACTATCAATAAATAAATTAAATACAATTCCTACAAATAACTACAATGAAATAAACTAACTAAAGTACAAAAAATAAAAAAGAACTAAGTTACAAAAAATAAAAAAATATTTACAAACATAAGAAAAATATTACAACAATTTTAAACTAATTACACCTACTCTAAGCCCCCTAATAAAATAACAAAGACCCCCAAAATAAAAAATGCCCTACCCTATTCTAAATTACTAAAGTTCAAAGCTCTTTTACCTTACCAGCCCTGAACAGGGCCCTTTGCGGGGCATGCCCCAAGAAGTTCAGCTCTATTGCCTGTAAAAAAAACCATACAATACCCCCCCCCCAACATTACAACCCACCACCCAAATACCCCTAATCTAACCCAAACCCCCCTTAAATAAACCTAACACTAAGCCCCTGAAGATCATCCTAACTTGTCTTCACCTCACCAGGTATCACCGATCCGTCCTGGCTCCAAAATCTTCATCCAACCCAAGCGGGGGCTGGCGATCCATCATCCGGTGGCTGAAGAGGTCCAGAAGAGGCTCCAAAGTCTTCATCCTATCCGGGAAGAAGAGGCGATCCGGACCGGCAACCATCTTGATCCAAGCGGCATCTTCTATCTTCATCCGATGACGACCGGCTCCATCCTGAAGACCTCCACCGCGGACCCATCTTCTTCCGGCGACGTCCAACTGAAGAATGACGGTTCCTTTAAGGGACGTCATCCAAGATGGCGTCCCTCGAATTCCGATTGGCTGATAGGATTCTATCAGCCAATCAGAGTTAAGGTAGGAATATTCTGATTGGCTGATGGAATCAGCCAATCAGAATCAAGTTCAATCCGATTGGCTGATCCAATCAGCCAATCAGATTGAGCTCGCATTCTATTGGCTTTTCCAATCAGCCAATAGAATGCGAGCTCAATCTGATTGGCTGATCGGATCAGCCAATCGGATTGAACTTGATTCTGATTGGCTGATTCCATCAGCCAATCAGAATATTCCTACCTTAATTCCGATTGGCTGATAGAATCCTATCAGCCAATCGGAATTCGAGGGACGCCATCTTGGATGACGTCATTTAAAGGAACCGTCATTCGTCGTTCAGTCGTCAGCCAGGATGGATGTTCCACGTTGGAGGTCTTCAGGATGCTGCCGCTCCGCTCCGGATGCCGCTTGGATGAAGACTTCAATCGGATGGAAGACCTCTTCTTGCCCCGCTTGGATGAAGACTTCAGCCGGATCATGGACCTCTTCAGCCCCCCGCTTGGGCTTGGATCAGGACATCGGAGGAGCTCTTCTGGACAGATCGGTGAACCCGGTGAGGTGAAGACAAGGTAGGAAGATCTTCAGGGGCTTAGTGTTAGGTTTATTTAAGGGGGGTTTGGGTTAGATTAGGGGTATGTGGGTGGTGGGTTGTAATGTTGGGGGGCTTGGGTATTGTATGTTTTTTTTTTTACAGGCAAAAGAGCTGAATTTCTTGGGGCATGCCCCGCAAAGGGTCCTGTTCAGGGCTGGTAAGGTAAAAGAGCTTTGAACTTTAGTAATTTAGAATAGGGTAGGGCATTTTTTTATTTTGGGGGGCTTTGTTATTTTATTAGGGGGCTTAGAGTAGGTGTAATTAGTTTAAAATTGTTGTAATATTTTTCTTATGTTTGTAAATATTTTTTTATTTTTTGTAACTTAGTTCTTTTTTATTTTTTGTACTTTAGCTAGTTTATTTAATTGTATTTATTTGTAGGAATTGTATTTAATTAATTTATTGATAGTGTAGTATTAGGTTAATTGTAGGTAATTGTAGGTAGTTTATTTAATTAATTTATTGATAGTGTAGTGTTAGGTTTAATTGTAACTTAGGTTAGGATTTATTTTACAGGTAATTTTGTAATTATTTTAACTATTTTAGCTATTAAATATTTATTAACTATTTAATAGCTATTGTACCTGGTTAAAATAAATACAAAGTTACCTGTAAAATAAATATTAATCCTAAAATAGCTATAATATAATTATAATTTATATTGTAGCTATATTAGGGTTTATTTTACAGGTAAGTATTTAGCTTTAAATAGGAATAATTTATTTAATAAGAGTTAATTTATTTCGTTACATTTAAATTATATTTAACTTAGGGGGGTGTTAGTGTTAGGGTTAGACTTAGCTTTAGGGGTTAATACATTTATTAGAATAGCGGTGAGCTCCAGTCGGCAGATTAGGGGTTAATGTTTGAAGTTAGGTGTCGGCGATGTTAGGGAGGGCAGATTAGGGGTTAATACTATTTATTATAGGGTTAGTGAGGCGGATTAGGGGTTAATAACTTTATTATAGTAGCACTCAGGTCCGCTCGGCAGATTAGGGGTTAATAAGTGTAGGCAGGTGGAGGTGACGTTGTGGGGGGCAGATTAGGGGTTAATAAATATAATATAGGGGTCGGCGATGTTAGGGCAGCAGATTAGGGGTACATAGGGATAATGTAAGTAGGGGCGGTTTACGGAGCGGCAGATTAGGGGTTAAAAATAATATGCAGGGGTCAGCGATAGCGGGGGCAGCAGATTAGGGGTTAATAAGTGTAAGGTTAGGGGTGTTTAGACTCGGGGTACATGTTAGAGTGTTAGGGGCAGACGTAGGAAGTGTTTCCGCATAGCAAACAATGGGGCTGCGTTAGGAGCTGAACGCGGCTTTTTTGCAGGCGGGTCGTTACCGACAAAACTCCAAATCTAGCCGTATGTGTTTTTAAAGCACACACATACACATACTAATTTTATAATTATTGTTGAATAAAAGTTATGTTTTAAGTTAATCCTTTTGAATAGAAACTTTTTGGTCCCGAATGTGAGTTCATTATTAATTATTTCAATCAGGGACGGGAGTGCTGCCAAAGTGCACTTTTTCTAGTCTTGATCCCTTCACCCGGGCTCCTGACTCAATCTAAAACTTATTGTAACTTAGGTTAGGTTTTATTTTACAGGTAAATTTGTATTTATTTTAGCTAGGTAGATATTGAATAGTTAATAACTATTTAATAACTATTGTACCTAGTTAAAAAAAATACAAACTTGCCTGTAAAATAAAAATAAACCCTAAGCTAGATACAATGTAACTATTAATTATATTGTAGCTAGCTTAGGGTTTATTTTATAGGTAAGTATTTAGTTTTAAATAGGAATTATTTAGGTAATAATATTATTTTTTTTTTTTATTTATTTGAATTATATTTAAGTTAGGGGGTGTTAGGGTTAGATTTAGGTTTAGGGGTTAATACATTTAGTATAGTGGCGGCGATGTTGGGAGCGGCAGATTAGGGGTTAATAAATGTAGGTAGGTGGCGGCGATGTTAGGGATGGCAGATTAGGGGTTAATAATATTTAATTAATGTTTGCGAGTGTGGCGGTTTAGGGGTTAATATGTTTATTATAGTGGTGGTGATGTTGGGCAGATTAGGGGTTAATAAGTGTAGGTAGGTTGCGGCGACATTGGGGTCAGCAGATTAGGGGTTAATAAAAATAATGTAGGTGTCGGCGATGTTGGGGGCAGCAGATTAGGGGTAAATACATATAATGTAGGTGGCGGCGGTGTCCGGAGTGGCAGATTAGGGGTTAATTAGTATAATACAGGTGTTGGCGATGTCGGGGGCGGCAGATTAGGGGTTGATAAGTGTAAGATTAGGGGGGTTTAGACTCGGGGTTCATGCTAGGGTGTTAGGTGTAAACATAAATTTTATTTCCCCATAGGAATCAATGGGGCTGCGTTACTGAGATTTACGCTGCTTTTTTGCAGGTGTTAGACTTTTTCTCAGCCGGCTCTCCCTGTTGATTCCTATAGGGAAATCGTGCACGAGCATGTACGACCAGCTCACAGCTGACTTAAGAAGTGCTGGTAAGGAGCAAAATTTTGCTCTATGCTCACTTCTTGTCTTTTAACGCCGGGTTTGTAATAACCCGTAATACCAGCGCTGTAGAAGAGTGAGCAGTGAGAGAAAATTGCTCGTTAGCACCGCATAGCCTCTAACGCAAAACGCGTAATCTAGCCAAAAGTTTTTTAAGGAAACTATTCAACCATTTGATGAATGTAGTAAAACATCAATTGTTGATCATATAGATTTATTTGAACGTACTTTGGAGTTGCTGGAGGTGACAGATAACAGTTCTAAGATACGTTATTTACCTTGGACTTTTGTTGTTAAAGGGACAGTCTACAATAGAATTTTTATTGTTTTAAAAGATAGATAATCCCTTTATTACCCATTCCCCATTTTTGCATAACCAACACAGTTTTATTAATATACTTTTAACCTCTGTGATTATCTTGTATCTAAGCCTCTGCAAACTGCCCCTTTATTTCAGTTCTTTTGACAGTCTTGCAGTTTAGCCAATCAGTGCCTGCTCCCAGATAACTTCGCGTGCATGAGTACAGTGTTATCTATATGAAATACATGAATTAACACCCTCTAGTGGTGAAAAACTGTTAAAATGCATTCTGAAAAGAGGTGGCCTTCAAGGTCTAAGAAATTAGCATATGAACCTCCTAGGTTAAGCTTTCAACTAAGAATACCAAGAGAACAAAGCAAAATTGGTGATAAAAGTAAATTGGAAAATTGTTTAAAATTACATGCCCTATCTGAATCATGAAAGTTTATTTTGGCTTAGACTGTCCCTTTAAGCATTTTGGATTTTTCAAATGTCTTGAGGAAGAGGGGGTTAAACAGTGGGATAATATAAAGGATGAACTGTATACAGCCTTTTCCCCTCTTAAATCTGCCCTTGCAAAGAAAAAGGTTTGTACAGTATGCAATGTGCAGATGATCAGAGCCCTTGTGATTTTCTGGCTTGTCTTAAACGGTCTTATTGTTAAAGTGAAGCAGCTGCAGATTGTAATTGCCCGGAAAATAAACAATTGTATTTTTATGCATTACCTGCATACATACGCCAAATTCTGGTCAGAGATTTTAACCTGACAGTGTCATTAAATTGGCTTGTTAAAGAATATACCAAAGTTTATGAAATTCCCCAACTTGAGTTAAAGGGTATTTCTAAAACAAAGAGTTATTCAGGCCAAGTAGCAGAAATTAGTGTTACTTCTGAGCATCCATTACAGTCCAGTCAGAATTCTCAGACAGAAATGTTCAAGAGTTGGGGGCCGAGACAGAACACACAGGATCCTGCAAATGCTAATACTGATTATTTTGGTCGAGGGAAAAGAAACTGGTTTAACAGGAGCTATTATAATAATAGGTTTCCTAGCAGAAGATCTGCAAATACTAATCCTATAGCAACAGCTGTAGCACAACCTGCTCCTTACAGTTTAAAGGAGGGAACTTATAGGAAAGCTCCTCAAAAGTCTGAAGACTGGTAGGCTGGAAAAACAGGTTAAGGAGTTAAGCCTGCAGATGAGCCAGTTGATGTCAATGCTGTCCCAGCCAAACGTGAAATCAGAAAAAAAAACTTTTTCTGCCTTCCAGCCTAGTACTAGTCAAGTAAATTGACTAGTTAATGATACCCCAAAGCAAACTCCAGGATTTGATGTGATTAATTAATCTAATGTACACGTGTTTTATGATGTAAATAGTAATTTAGAAAATGTTATTGCTCATTGTACTAATGTTTCCTCAGGTGAAAATTTGGTAAAGCTTCAATCTAATCATAATATTATTTTAAGAGATCATGTAAGCTCTAATGAATGCAAAAATGCTTCTCTCCCTTTAACAGGACAGACTGAGAGTGTGTCATGCGTCACTCCTGATCCTGTTCATATGAGGTTAAGAGATAACATGTTACTTGGAAACTGTAGTCATATGCAGGATGTTATTAAATTCCATGAAACTACAGCAGTCTTGCAAGCTTTACCTGAAGGTGGTGGTAATGGGTTGATAACGGATACCCATACCACTAATACTGATAATTCACCTAAAATTTTCACAATACAATAGTTAGGTGATTCATCCCTAGAGGAGGACAATATTACCAAATGTAAACAATGGAAGAATGCTAACATGTTGGAGCATTCTCATTTTCTCTGTGAAGTGCAGGAAAGAAATCAGAGGTATTATATACCCCTCAATATCCAGAACGTTATGGAACAGGTTATGAGCCTGATTGACACTGGTTCTCAAATTACTGTCATGTCAGAAAATATTTTTAGGCAAATCATGGACATAGCTCCAGAGAAGTTTAAATTAAAAACCTACACTGGTATTTTGCAAAAATTTTATGGAAAACCTATTGAAGTTATAGGTTATATATGGCTTTAAATCAAAATTGGGAAAATGTCCCTGCAACATCTAGTTGCTGTGGTTACAGCAGCTGAAGATCAATTTCTTATTGGGAATGATTTGCTTAGACGCCTTAATCCCATAATTGATTGCATAAATGGTGTTGTATGGTCACAGGTGAATACCAGATAATAGGGAATATGTATAAAGCACCTCAAACGGCTGGGTAATATCTGGACCAATGTGCTGACCAGACACTTATCTAGTTAAAAAGCCCTTAAAAAGTCAAGTTTAAAAGCCCATTAAAAGGAATTAACAGTAAAAATCTTAATTTATTACAAATAACATAAAAACATATAAGCAAATAATAATAATAATAATATATAAGATCCGGATCTAGTGAGTCTCCAAATAATGCAATAATTGTCCAGAAATGTGATATGGATAAAGTCCAAAGAGTGCCTGGTTAAAAGTCACAAAGAATTTATCCTCCAGGTGTTGGCGATAGTAGAATTATAGTGATGAAGATGATGGTGAAATCAAATAATGATAGAATCAAAAATTGTAGAAGGTGTGTAGAAAAAATGTTGAGAACAAGTGAAAAAATTCCATTTAAAAATATGATGAGTAAACCAAATAAGTGGCCATATATATATATATATATGTATAAAAACCAAAAAATCAAAAAATCAAAAAATCAAAAAATCATACACGTGTTGAAAAGTGATTAAAAAAGGAAAAAAGAAAAGAAAAAAGCAAAAATTGTAAAAAATCAGTGAGACCAAAAAACATACACAGAGTTTTCCAAAGGTGATTCTAGTATTTGTTGTGACTGTAAATCCTATTTGGTGGAGTATCCCAATATCGACGCGTTTCGGCCGCTATGAGGCCTTTTTCAAGACATGTCTTAAAAAAGGCCTCATAGGGGCGAAACGCATCGATATTGGGATACTGCACCAAATAGGATTTACAGACACAACAAATACTAGAATCACCTTTGGAAAACTCTGTGTATGTTTTTTGGTCTTACTGATTTTTTACAATTTTTTCTTTTTTCTTTTCTTTTTTCCTTTTTTAATCACTTTTCAACACGTGTATGATTTTTTGATTTTTTGATTTTTTGGTTTTTTTACATATATATGTATATGGCCACTTATTTGGTTTACTCATCATATTTTTAAATGGAATTTTTTCACTTGTTCTCAACATTTTTTCTACACACCTTCTACAATTTTTGATTCTATCATTATTTGATTTCACCATCATCTTCATCACTTTAATTCTACTATCGCCAACACCTGGAGGATAAATTCTTTGTGACTTTGTGACTTTTAACCAGGCACTCTTTGGACTTTATCCATATCACATTTCTGGACAATTATTGCATTATTTGGAGACTCACTAGATCCGGATCTTATATATTATTATTATTATCATTTGCTTATATGTTTTTATGTTATTTGTAATAAATTAAGATCTTTACTGTTAATTCCTTTTAATGGGCTTTTAAACTGGACTTTTTAAGGGCTTTAAACTAGATAAGTGTCTGGTCAGCACATTGGTCCAGATATTACCCAGCCGTTTGAGGCGCTTTATACATATTCCCTATTATCTGACATTCAATCCGAGGCCAGCTTGGAGGCCTCACGTATAAAGCTTAAGGGTAATCACCTGTGGCGCTTAATCTTTTTGTTCAATCTGACAGGTGAATACACCAATCAATTATCAATGGGTTAAATATTATACTAACCCAAAGTGTTGTCATATAATTGAGCATAGACAGGATTCTGTTGAAATTCATTTTCGGAACAGTCAAGTACCTGAGATGACAATCATACAAAATAAGGATGTTGGCATGCAGTTATATATGTGTGACAATGTAATTCAAGTTAATCCAAAAGAGATTGCAGGTACTTTGGTGGAAGATGATGTACTAACCATTTCTTCAGAAGAATGGTAAGTCATCTGATCTAAAGAATCATACTCAGGCCTAGATTTAGAGTTTGGCGGTAGCCATCAAAACCAGCGTTAGAGGCTCCTAACGCTGGTTTTAGGCTACCGCCGGTATTTGGAGTCAGTCAGGAAAGGGTCTAACACTCACTTTTCAGCCGCAACTTTTCCATACCGCAGATCCCCTTACGTCAATTGCGTATCCTATCTTTTCAATGGGATCTTTCTAACTCCGGTATTTAGAGTTGTGTCTGAAGTGAGCATTAGAATTCTAACGACAAAACTCCAGCCGCAGAAAAAAGTCAGTAGTTAAGAGCTTTCTGGGCTAACGCCGGTTTATAAAGCTCTTAACTACTGTGCTCTAAAGTACACTAACACCCATAAACTACCTATGTACCCCTAAACCGAGGTCCTCCCACGTTGCCGCCACTCAATTCAATTTTTTTAACCCCTAATCTGCCGACCGCCACCTACGTTATACTTATGTACCCCTAATCTGCTGCCCCTAACACCGCCGACCCCTATATTATATTTATTAACCCCTAACCTGCCCCCCACAACGTCGCCGCCAGCTACCTACAATAATTAACCCCTAATCTGCCGACCGCAAAGAGCCGCCACCTGCATTATAGCTATGTACCCCTAATCTGCTGCCCCTAACACCGCCGACCCCTATATTATATTTATTAACCCCTAATCTGCCCCCCTCAACGTCGCCTCCACCTGCCTACACTTATTAACCCCTAATCTGCCGAGCGGATCTCACCGCTACTATAATAAAGTTATTAACCCCTAATCCGCCTCACTCCCGCCTCAATAACCCTATAATAAATAGTATTAACCCCTAATCTGCCCTCCCTAACATCGCCGACACCTAACTTCAATTATTAACCCCTAATCTGCCGACCGAATCTCGCCGCTATTCTAATAAATTGATTAACCCCTAAAGCTAAGTCTAACCCTAACACTAACACCCTCCTAAATTAAATATAATTTAAATCTAACGAAATAAATTAACTCTTATTAAATAAATTATTCCTATTTAAAGCTAAATACTTACCTGTAAAATAAACCCTAATATAGCTACAATATAAATTATAATTATATTATAGCTATTTTAGGATTAATATTTATTTTACAGGTAACTTTGTATTTATTTTAACCAGGTACAATAGCTATTAAATAGTCAAGAACTATTTAATAGCTAAAATAGTTAAAATAATTACAAAATTACCTGTAAAATAAATCCTAACCTAAGTTGCAATTAAACCTAACACTACACTATCAATAAATAAGTTAAATAAAATACCTACAATTACCTACAATGAAACCTAACACTACACTATCAATACATTAATTAAATACAATATCTACAAATAAATACAATGAAATAAACTAACTAAAGTACAAAAAAGAAAAAAGAAATAAGTTACAAAAAAATAAAAAAATATTTACAAACATCAGAAAAATATTACAACAATTTTAAACTAATTACACCTACTCTAAGCCCCCTAATAAAATAACAAAGACCCCCAAAATAAAAAAATGCCCTACCCTATTCTAAATTACAAAAGTTCAAAGCTCTTTTAGGGCAGATTAGGGGTTAATACTATTTATTATAGGGTTAGTGAGGCGGATTAGGGGTTAATAACTTTATTATAATAGCGGTGCGGTCCGGTCGGCAGATTAGGGGTTAATAAGTGTAGGCAGGTGGAGGCGACGTTGTGGGGGGCAGATTAGGGGTTAATAAATATAATATAGGGGTCAGCGGTGTTAGGGACAGCAGATTAGGGGTACATAGGGATAATGTAAGTAGCGGCGGTTTACGGAGCGGCAGATTAGGGGTTAATAATAATATGCAGGGGTCAGTGATAGCGGGGGCGACAGATTAGGGGTTAATAAGTGTAAGGTTAGGGGTCTTTAGACTCGGGGTACAGGTTAGAGTGTTAGGTGCAGACGTAGGAAGTGTTTCCCCATAGCAAACAATGGGGCTGCGTTAGGAGCTGAACGCGTCTTTTTTGCAGGCGGGTCGTTACCGACAAAACTCCAAATCTAGCCGTATGTGTTTTTTTTTTGAGCTCAAACAGCCCCATTGTTTCCTATGGGGGAATCGTACACGAGCACGTTTTTGAAGCTGGCCGCTTCCGTAAGCAACTCTGGTATCGAGAGTTGAAGTTGCGTTAAATATGCTCTACGCTCCTTTTTTGGAGCCTAACGCAGCCATTCTGTGGACTCTCAATACCAGAGTTATTTAAAAGGTGCGGCCAGAAAAAAGCCAGCGTTAGCTACGCGGGTCGTTACCGACAAAACTCTAAATCTAGCCGTCAGTTTTTAACTGATTTAAAATAAATAGATCATGAATTGTTTATTCCTCTTCAAATTAATGATATTGGAAGGATAAAACATGCAAAACTTGCCCTTAATAGAGAGCATAGTTACATTAGTAGTTGCTTATTAAGACAATTTGAGAATCCAATGATAATTAGGAATCTTCCACCTTATGATCAGTGGGTACATGCTATTGATGGTGATGTTACAGACGTAGCTGTTGTAGATAAATGCTTGTTGTCTGTCTCTTTTGGAAATAAAACTGCCAGACATTTATTTTTGGTTTTGGATGAGCCAAAATATCAAATGTATATTGGAAATGATTTGTTACATTGCTTTGCTGTTCAAATTGATTTTACCAATCATATTGTATTGTCAAGATTAAAAAGTAACCCTCTAAACTATATGGATGACATAAAGGTTTTGAGATCTGCTCAACAATTGCTGTATGCAATGATTGTACAAGTTCAAAATAATGTAACTATTCCAGGGGGTGGAAATCAATTTCCTCTTTCTCTAGAGGTTAAAAGGGGGCAAGAAATTCAAGGCTCTGATGCTCTGATAAATATATGTCAGAAGATCCTATAATTGGGCATAACTGCTACTCATATGCCATTGGTTAATATTCACCAGATGCCATTTACCATTTTGGTAAATAATGTGATGCCCCATAGTATATGCTTGGAGAGGAGTACTATAGTGGGGTTTGCAATAGATTCTGAGTATTTCACCTCTAATCCTACTAATTCTGTTATAAGTCTTATCCCTGAGGGATATTTGACAGAAGAGCAGATAGTGCAGCAATGTTTCCATTTTCAACCTGATGGATTGTTCACAGTGCAATCTGTATACCGTTTCAAGGAAAAGGAAGGCATATGTAAGATTACAGAATCTGAGATTATCTTTGATCAAATACTCTCTGATGAAGATTGAAGAATCAGAAGGGTATGCAAAGGAAGAGAAGAAGGGGGTAAATATGATTACTAAAGACTTATCTGTACAGCTTGAAGAGACATATGAGATAGGTAAACCTGAAATTTTTCCTGGATTTAATGAGATGGTGGAGGAACAGATTTCTTTGGCAGATGGGTGTTCTAATGAAAGGGAATGCCAACAATTAAGATAAATATTAATGGAATTTCAGGAGATATTTGCCAAAGATTCTTATGACTGTGGTTCAACAGATCTACATATTCTTAGGATTACAACTGATCCTAAAGCACCTCCAGTATATGTGAGACAATATAGTCTGCCATTGGCCTCCTATGAATCTTTAGCAGATATTATTAAGAACTTGGAATCAAGAGGTATTATTAAACCAATACATAGTACCTGGGAGTATTGATACCAAATAGGCAATGGCGGTTGTGTGCTGACTTGAGACAGCTTAACAAGCGTGTGCCTATGTCAGGATGGCCAGTCCCATACATAGATCAATGTCTTGCACAGATACAAGGAACTGAAATCTTAGACTGTGCACAAGGTTATTGGACTGTCAAGATGTGTGAGGAGGACCAACCTAAACTTGCATTCTCATTTGGTGGAGAACAGTTTACCTTGGTCAGGATGCCTTTTGGATATATTAATTCAGGACATGAGTTTGGTATTTTTATGCACAAGGCTATGCCTGATGCTGCTGAGAGGGGGACATTATGCTATGTGGATGATGTATTAATCAAAAGCTCTAGTTTTGATGAACACTTGGAAGAGGTCAGGCATGTACTTAATCAATTGAAAAGGGCAGGTGTAAAACTCTCAATTAGAAAAGCTCAATGGTGTAGAACTACGGTGAATTTCCTTGGTCATGAAATAACTGCTTATGGTTTGAATCCCCAGAAAAAGAATGTTGAAGCTTTATTGAAAACAAAGAATCCAACAAGTATTAAAGAACTAAGATCCTTCCTAGGTATAACAAATTACTCTAGGAAATTTATTAACAACAATGCTGAAATTACTAAACCTTTGATTAGGCTATTAAAGAAAGGGGAGCCTTGGACTTGGACAGTAGAACAAGACCAGGCAGTTCAAGAGTTAAAGCTAAGACTTACTCAAGCCCCTTGTTTAGCCTATCCAATAAAGGGAGAACCATTTTACTTGGAGACAGGATATACAGATCTTACCTTAAGTGTGGTTCTTTATCAGCAATATGATAAACAGAATAAGATCATTGCCTATGCAAGTAAGGTCTTATCTCCAGTGGAGATCAAATTTAATGATTGTGAAAAAGCATTGTTTGCAACAGTTTGGGCCTTACAATATTTTTGGAGTTACATCCAAGGAGAAAAAAATTATTGTGGAAACTGCTCATCAATATTTACAGTATTTACAGAGTGATAAAATAAAGGCAGGAAATCTATCTAACAGCCGCACTACATCCTGGACCTTGTCTTTGCAGGGTTGGCCTTTGGAGGTTCATTATGCACAGAATAAGAACAATTATGTTGCACAAGGACTAGCTGAACTTCATGATTGCTCTAAACAGGATATAAAGGAGGAAATTTGGGAGGATGATTATATGGATGATTACATATTCTCACGACATAAGGTTTATAAGGAAATGTATTGTCAACCATTACCTAAGGTATATGTTGATGGTTGTGCTTTTCATACCACTGAAAATGGTGAAAAGAAACTGGTAGCTGCAGCAGGTATCGTGTGGGGTAGTAATTATCACATACAACCTGTTGGTTATTGTTTGGGCCCTAAAAGTAGCCAAATGGCTGAATTAAGTGCTGTGTATAAGGCCATTCAGATGGCAGCAAATCAGGGATTTAAAGAATTTGTTATCATCACAGATTCAGATTATGTCCGTAACAGTTTTGTTGAATACCTCCCTGTGTGGAAGCGTAATCAGATTATGAGAGCCTGTGACAAGCCAGTTAAAACATGGAAAGATGATACTTGCAATTGATGATATTGTTATCTCTAATGACCTGATTGTCTTTTGGAAGAAGACTCTGGCCCCTAGTTATCAAGCCGTCAACCTCAAATACGCTGGAATTCTGCACCGTATTTGTGGCGAGGCTGATTCGCCTTAGTTATCAAGCCCTTTACACCGGCAAAAGTAGAATTTTGTGACGTAAGCTTCGATCCGCCGGACTCAGTCCGACACAGATCAATTCTTACGTCACTCCAGATGTTCCACACACAAGTTCGGCACAATCTGACTACTTTTGCTAGTTATCAAAAAACTAGCAGGTACGCTCTGCACTTTTCCGGCCCAGCGTACCTGGCTTTCAAACCGCCGCCCTGGAGACGGCGGATCCCATAGGAATCAATGGGAGTCTGACCATAGCGAAAGTTCATGTTCGCTGCTGCTTGACATCCCATTGATTCCTATGGGAGATGTCTGCACCTAACACCCTAACATGTACCCCGAGTCTAAACACCCCTAATCTGTCCCCCCCTACACCGCCACAACTAAATAAATGTATTACCCCCTAAACCGTCGCTCCCGGAGCCCACTGCAAGCTACATTATAAATATTAACCCCTAAACTTCCCCCCCTACACCGCCGCAACTAAATAAAGTTATTAACCCCTAAACCGCCACTCCCGGACACCGCCGCAACCATAATAAATGTATTAACCCCTAAACCTCCGCTCCCGGACCCGCCGCCACCTATATTAAATTTATTAACCCCTAATCTGCCCCCCTACACTTCGCCACCTATAATACATTTATTAACCCCTATCCTGCCCCCCCTACACCGCCGCAACTATAATAAAATTATTAGCCCCTAAACCTAAGTCTAACCCTAACACCCCCCTAACTTAAATATTAATTAAATACATCTAAATAAATTTAACTCTTATTAAATTAATTATTCCTATTTAAAACTAAATACTTACCTTTAAAATAAACCCTAATATAGCTACAATATAAATAATAATTTTATTGTTGCTACCTTAGGATTTATTTTTATTTTACAGGCAAATTTCAATTTATTTTAACTAGGTACAATAGCTATTAAATAGTTATTAACTATTTAACAGCTACCTAGTTAAAATAAAGAGAAATTAACCTGTAAAATAAAAACTAACCTAAGTTACAATTACACCTAACACTACACTATACTTAAATAAATTATTCCTATTTAAAACTAAATACTTACCTGTAAAATAAACCCTAAGATAGCTACAATGTAATTAATAATTACATTGTAGCTATCTTAGGATTTATATTTATTTTACTTGTAACTTTGTATTTATTTTATTATGTTAGCTAGTTAGAATAGTTATTAAATAGTTACAATTAAACTTAACACTACACTATCATTAAATAAATTAAATAAATTACCTACAAATAACTACAATTAAATACAATTAAATAAACTAACTAAAGTACAAAAAATAAAAAAAGCTGTTACAAAAATTAAAAAAAAATAAGTTACAAACATTTCAAAAATATTACAACAATTTTAAGCTACTTACACCTAATCTAAGCCCCCTAATAAAATAACAAAGCCCCCCAAAATAAAAAAATGCCCTACACTATTCTACATTAAAAAGTTACCAGCTCAATTACCTTACCAGCCCTTAAAAGGGCCTTTTGCGGGGCATGCCCCAAAGAAAACAGCTCTTTTGCCTGTAAAATAAAAATACAACCCCCCAACATTGAAACCCACCACCCACATACCCCTACTCTAACCCAAACCCCCCTTAAATAAACCTAACACCACCCCCCTGAAGATCATCCTACCTTTAGCCATCTTCAGCCAGCTGACCACCGATGGAACCGAAGAGGAGATCCGGAGCGGGAGAAGTCATCATCCAAGGGGTGCTGAAGAAGTCTTCCATCCGATTGAAGTCATCATCCAGGCGGCGTCTTCAATCTTCATCCATCCGGAGCGGAGCCATCTTCAGACGAGCCTACGCGGAGCCATCTTCTTCCACCGACGACTGAACGACGAATGACGGTTCCTTTAAGTGACGTCATCCAAGATGGCATCCCTCGAATTCCGATTGGCTGATAGGATTCTATCAGCCAATCGGAATTAAGGTAGGAAAAATCTGATTGGCTGATCCAATCAGCCAATCAGATTGAGCTCACATTCTATTGGCTGATCGGGACAGCCAATAGAATGCGAGCTCAATCTGATTGGCTGATTGGATCAGCCAATCAGATTTTTCCTACCTTAATTCCGATTGGCTGATAGAATCCTATCAGCCAATCGGAATTCGAGGGACGCCATCTTGGATGACGTCACTTAAAGAAACCGTCATTCGTCATCCAGTCGTTGGTGGAAGAAGATGGCTCCGCGTAGGCTCGTCTAAAGATGGCTGCGCTCCGGATGGATGAAGATTGAAGACGCCGCCTGGATGATGACTTCAATCGGATGGAAGACTTCTTCAGTGCCCCTTGGATGATGACTTCTGCCGCTCCAGATCTCCTCTTCAGTTCCATCGGTGGTTGGCTGGCTGAAGACGGGGAAAGGTAGGATGATCTTCAGGGGGGTAGTGTTAGGTTTATTTAAGGGGGTTTGGGTTAGAGTAGGGGTATGTGGTGGTGGGTTTTAATGTTGGGGGGGTTTGTATTTTTATTTTACAGGTAAAAGAGCTATTTTCTTTTGGGGCATGCCCCGCAAAAGGCCCTTTTAAGGGCTGGTAAGGTAATTGAGCTGGTAACTTTTTTTTAAAGAGAGTCTTGACATATAACATTTACACACTTACATACATAAATTTTGAACATGACAGTCAAGAATGTCAAGAAAACACATGATGCATAGACATTTGATACTTTACAATAGTGTGATAGTACATGTGATACATGCATAAAAAAAACCATGCCTATGTCCATATTTACAAAGATTTGGTCCTTGTCTAATGCCTCAACTCTCTCAATTTTCTTTTTATTTAACTAAACTAAAACTTATAAACTAAACAAACAAAGCAAAAAAAAAAAAAAAAAACCAAAACACCAAAAAAAACCCAAAATAAGTCCCCTACAGTACTGGCAGTATATAGGCATTCACAATTAAAAATAGCAAAGAAAAATGTCACAATTAATCATATCCTGGGTTCTACACTTAAGGGAAAGAGCTAAAGTAGGACATTAATGTACTTATTAATGTTGACCAAAGTTTCCTCAATGTTCAGCAGACCCGAGGTAGAGAGAGGGGACTGATATGTAAACGCTCACAACCAAGTATCTGTAAGAATCACTATATGAATGGGCTGTTGCAATATCCAAGCTGCATATACTATAATAGTGAGGAGTTATAGCTACCGGTTTGAGACAGTTTAGTTTATTTAAGTGGGATATTTGACCTTGTTTTTTGAAAATACTGCAAACCTGTTCAAATTCCAGGGCCCCAACAGCTTTTTGCATAATTATGTGCTTATTTTTATAGTAGCTGAAGACTTTGCTTTTGCCACTAGGAACCAGAGTCAACATGGCTATCAATTAATCAGCAAGTTGCATTTATAGAAGTGTTAGCAGAAATGTGAGCATTGCAGCCTGGCATGGTTATAAAATACTATACTATGCTATGCGGGAGACTAAGTAAACTGCAAGGATAATTGGTCACGTTAATTAAAGACCAAAAAAAAAAAAAATTGCGGTATCCCTTAGATATTCGTATCTGTGACAGACTCTCCGGATTCATGTTAATCACTAACAAAGAGGTATGCCTTTGCATAATAAACCCCTATAAGTATGTATGGTACATAGACCACTCAGAGTTTCAAGACATATGTGACTCTAAGGTTAAGCAGTCTGTATATGAGCATGTATTATATGAATGAGTATTAAACAAAAGTTCACAGATACCTTTTACTCTACACAGGTATGGCCAATAAAAGTGAGATTAAGAGGGGTCATACTGTTAGTAGACCCATGTGGGTGAGATGTAGGCTACTTAAAGTTACGAGACAAGTAAAACTGTAATCACCAGTTGGGATCTTATTAGTGGGAATGTACTAACCAGCAGCTTGTTAAAGTGCAGCACTTTCCTAATGATATGGTCAGTAAGGGTATTATTGAAAAGGGTTAAATTAACAGCTGTTAGAATATAAGAAAAAGCAGAATGCTTCTAACGAGCAGTACATCCGCTATCTGAATAAGTACAAGGTTCCAAGGTTATATATACCAGCAACATGGGCTCTAACATTGATAAGACCGGGTAAATAAAATAGTTAAATAAATAAAAAAAAAATAAAAAAAAACATACTACAATGTGAACTACAACAAAATAACATCAACAACCAAAGCGCTTAGCTTCAAATTACATAATATAATATGGGCTCCTTTTCTTCCCCCTTCTCTTTATATGCCGAGCTCCCAAACCATGTCTCATCCAATCCCATTTTTAGGTAACTCAAACCCGACATCCACACAGTGTCTGTGCCAGACTTCATAGATAACACAGTGCATGTAATTGAGCAAGTCACCGATCAGTGAGCCACTTAGCCCTGTGTAGGATCGCTCCCTCAGTATGAAGAAGGATTGTATTGCTGACTCCTCTATAATTATATTAAGAGCCATATCCGGAGTTAGGGTGAATGCTGAGGCGGGTTTTAGGAACATCTCTGAGGTCTGCATCAGCAGTCGGATTCTGGGGGTACTCTGCGGCACTGGGCTCATTGTAGATTTAAAGAGTGGATCCATAGATAGTTCCGACACAGATAGGCAAGGAGAAGGTGCTCCCGTCGGCAATGCTGCTGTCGTTTCTCTCAGCTGTAATGAAGCTATCGTCATGGGTCCGCAAGCAACATCAAGCGGGTAAGCTGTACTTTTGTCTGATAGATTCTGCAGAGCATGGCTGTGACGATCAAGGGAGGATTTCTTTTTATAAAGAGGTTGCTCCGTCATCCTCACCAATCTGCATAGCTCCACACAGGAAGAAAGGAGCCGATCCAACTTCGGTAAAAATATGTCTCCTATATCTTTTCAAATGCAGGTACCTGTGTTTGGGACTTTAGCTACAGATGAGTCCATTATGTAAGGTTCAGAGGGTACCCCAACCATTATGATATAGCGTGGTGGAGGGAACCGCTTTCTGGCAAGCTGCAGCCTTAGCTAATCCAAGATGGCGTCTCAGAGTCTATTGCGTTATTCGCTTCCGAGCTCCCGGGGTCAGAACTGATGGAAATAGTCCTGCACACTATGGTAGGCGGCCGGCGTGGATATCATCTACCCGGCAAGTATGTTGTGTGGGGTCAGGCAGATCTAAAAGTGCTGTATGGACCAGGTTTTTGCTCCGTTACACAGAGCTCCACTTAGATGCGACTGCACAGTAAGCCCACCCACCGGAAGTCATCCGAGCTGGTAACTTTTTAATGTAGAATAGGGTAGGGCATTTTTTTATTTTGGGGGGCTTTGTTATTTTATTAGGGGGCTTAGATTAGGGGTAAGTAGCTTAAAATTGTTGTAATATTTTTGAAATGTTTGTAACTTATTTTTTTTATTTTTTGTAACTTAGCTTTTTTTATTTTTTGTACTTAAGTTAGTTTATTTAATTGTATTTGATTGTAGTTATTTGTAGGTAATTTATTTAATTTATTTAATGATAGTGTAGTGTTAGGTTTAATTGTAACTTATGTTAGGATTTATTTTACAGGTAATTTTGTATTTCTTTTAGCTAGGTAGTTATTAAATAGTTAATAACTATTTAATAACTATTCTAACTAGCTAAAATAAATACAAAGTTACAAGTAAAATAAATATAAATCCTGATAGCTACAATGTAATTATTAATTACATTGTAGCTATCTTAGGGTTTATTTTACAGGTAAGTATTTAGTTTTAAATAGGAATAATTTATTTAAGTATAGTGTAGTGTTAGGTGTAATTGTATCTTAGGTTAGTTTTTATTTTACAGGTTAATTTCTCTTTATTTTAACTAGGTAGCTATTAAATAGTTAATAACTATTTAATAGCTATTGTACCTAGTTAAAATAAATTGAAATGTGCCTGTAAAATAAAAATAAATCCTAAGATAGCTACAAAAAAAATTTGAAATTTGCCTGTAAAATAAAAATAAATCCTAAGATAGCTACAAAAAAAAATTATTATTTATATTGTAGCTATATTAGGGTTTATTTTAAAGGTAAGTATTTAGTTTTAAATATGAATAATTAATTTAATAAGAGTTAAATTTATTTAGATGTATTTAATTAATATTTAAGTTAGGGGGGTGTTAGGGTTAGACTTAGGTTTAGGGGTTAATAATTTTATTATAGTTGCGGCGGTGTAGGGGGGGGCAGGATAGTAACATAGTAACATACATAACATAGTAGATAAGGTTGAAAAAAGTCTGAAGTCCATTGAGTTCAACCTATACAAATCTAAAATACTTTCAAAAAGCTCCAGTTAAGATGAAATAACCTCATTAAAATGTGACCCATTTAATACTAGCAATCATATCCATTAATTTTGTTTATATACAGAAATTTATCCAGACTATTTTTAAATGTATCTATGGTATTGGCATTCACTACCTCCTTTGGTAATGAGTCCCACAATTTTATTGCTCTTACAGTGAAAAAACGTTTCCGTTGCAGGAGATTAAATCTCCTTTCCTCCAACTTTAAATTATGACCTCTTGTCAGAAACAATTTTCTTGGAATAAACAGAGCTTCTGCCATCTCTGTATATGGGCCTTGAATATATTTATATAAAGTAATCATGTCACCTCTCAAGTGCCTTTTTTCTAAAGAAAACAGAACCAGTTTGGCTAGCCTCTCCTCATAGGTTAATTTCTCCAATCCCCTTATTAGCTTTGTGGCCCTTCTCTGAACTTTTTCTAGTTCTGCAATATCTTTTTTAGCAATCGGTCCCCAGAACTGTACTCCAAACTCAAGGTGAGGTCTTACAAGGGCTTTGTATAGTGACAGAATTATGCTTTCCTCCCTTGAATCAATGCCTCTTTTAATACATGCTAGTATCTTATTAGTCTTTGAAGCCGCTGCCCTGCATTGTGCACCCATCTTTAGCTTGTTATCTATTACTACTCCCAAATCCCTTTCCTCCTGTGTTTGGCTAAGTCTTGTCCCATTTAAAAAATATGTAGCCTGCTTATTTTTACTTCCAAAATGTAGAACCTTGCATTTTTCCGTATTAAATCTCATTTTCCATTCACTTGCCCATAGTTCTAATTTTAGCAAATCCCTTTGCAAAGAGAGTTCGTCCTGCTCTGACCTAATGACCTTACTTAACTTAGTATCATCTGCAAAAATAGAAATGTTGCTATTTAATCCTTGCTCCAAGTCATTTATAAAAATATTAAAAAGAACAGGGCCCAGTACTGATCCCTGGGGGATGCCACTGATTACCTTTGTCCAATCTGAGTATGATCCATTTACTACTACTCATTGCTCCCTATCTTTTATCCAGTTATTTAACCATGAGCTAACATTTTCAGCTATTCCCAGTCCCTTAATTTTGTGCATTAATCTCTCATGTTGCACTGTATCAAATGCCTTTGCAAAATCTAAGTATATCACATCAACTGATTCCCCTTTATCTATATTTTTACTTACTTTCTCGTAGAACCTAATTAGATTAGTTTGACATGATCTATTTCTCCTAAAGCCATGCTGATTAGAATCTTGTTTACACGAATATGCTCATCAATATAATCCCTTATAATCCCTTCAAATATCTTCCCCACTATTGATGTCAGACTAACTGGTCTATAGCTTCCGGGATCATCCCTGCTTCCCTTTTTGAAGAGTGGCACCACATCAGATTTATGCCAATCCTGGGGTTCCATGCCTGAGGATAATGAGTCTTGAAAAATTAAGAGTAAAGGTTTGTCTATAACAGTGCTAAATTCCCTTAACACCCTTGGGTGTATTCCATCTGGGCCTGGAGTTTTATTTACCTTAATATTTTCCAGTTTTTTTCCTGATATCCTCTAAACAAAACCCAGTTAGTGGTATGGACTGGCATGTTCTATTCTGTTCCAAAGTATCATTCAATGGTTCCTCTCTTGTGTATACTGAAGAAAAAAACTGATTTAGTACCTCAGCCATCTCCCTGTCATTATTTATCATGCTACCCTCCACGCATTTTAATGTACCTATATTATCCTTCTTAGATTTTTTGCTATTTATGTACTTAAAGAACCTTTTAGGGTTAGACTTAGAATCCTTGGCAATTAATTTTTCATTTTCAATTTTGGCTAATTTGATTGCTTTTTTGCATGCTTTGTTACATTCCTTATAAATATTGTATGTTGAGTCTGTACTATTTTCTTTTAATAATTTAAATGCCCTACGTATAAGTCTAAATTTAGTCTTAAAGATGGTTTTTAGTTCGGACAACTAATAATGGATCTATACAGTGGGTTGTTCCTACTTCTTTTAGAGGTCTTATGCTGCAGCATGCCCATGGTGCACCAACATCAGGTCATCGTGGGGAAAGAATTACTTATGAACTATTGCGTTATTATGCGTATTGGCCACATATGATTAAAGATGTTCAGACTTATTGTCAGGGGTGTTTTGTTTGTTCACAGTTTCAACCAAATTCTCCAACCCACAGGGCGCCTTTAAAAAATGAGGTATGTCGGCGACTTCCGGTGGGCGGTTATACAAGATGGCTGCAGGCTTTGCTAGCTCTGAAGACAATCTCTCCTAACTTCACGGTTACAGCCATCAATCCACACCATCTGCACCTCCCTTGGCAGGCAAGCTGTCTGGGAACACTTAGCGGACAGAGGGAATCCCAGCTCCTCTACCCCAGAAAGTCACTTTGAGTAATAACTGGAAAAGCCATTTGGCATTGTGACGGGCTCCTTCCCGCCACGCTGTACATAGACCTGTTTTACTATTTGTCACCAGTGCTTCTTTCTGCCCCTAAGTAATGGGGACACTTTATACTGAAAGATCGCAAACAGATACTTACATCTTGGCTGAAATTAAGGCCATATTTCTACCGAAGCTGGATCGACTTCTGGTGTCCTGCTCTGAACTGTGTGTAATAGTGGGGTCCGCGAAACAGCCTCCCACACTAAAAGAACTTGTTTATAATCAGCATGATCTTGCCCTACAGGCTAAAGCAAACACTCTCACATCATACTGGCAGAAGCGCAGCGACCTCGCAGCGTCGGACCCCACATGGAGGGCAGAGGTTGCGAGGAGATTGGGCACCAGAGTAAATTACTCTCGCATGAACTGGCCAGATTCAGTTTGGGACCCACCTCAACGGACCCATCCAGCAGCTGTAGTGGCTCTGGACTTAGACCTGAAACCTGCAGGATCGCTCGGCATGTCTGAAACTGTTGGGCATGTCAGCGGAGACATGACACACGAGTGGAGAAAGCCCCAGGAGGAGGGCTCACGACAGGCATTAGGTTACCGATCCCCTGAGATATCCTGCGATCCTATGTGGCTTGGTTATGTGTATGTAGCCCAGGTGGGAGTTGGATGACCTAATTACCTAGGTAAACTTGCTTGCTGCCGGACTGCCGACTTGTTGAATGATCCCCCTACTACTCCAAATTACCGGCTCCCATGGCATCACAAACCAGGACATGACTGATATATCCGTTAAACACTCTCACTTTACTATATGTTTTGTGCGGTGTGGAGCAGCTCTGCTGAATAATTCAGTAAAACCAATTCGTCAGACGCACACTTAAATATGAAGCTTAGTTGTTCTTGAGGGGCTTCATCACTTTGTTAGAATCTGGATGTGGCTGTATCGCATGTACAGTGGTTGTCCCCAATGGTGTGGTCGATTGTGTATATGTTTTAAGCCACTCGCAGTAAAACCCAGGCTGAGAAGAGTTGCAGTATAATCTAAGTAAACAACTACAGTCCATAAACTGCCGCTCACAAACCTGGTAATATACTTCCGTGCACCCAAATCAGCTGTTAGTGCAACAGAACATTCTGAATCATAACACAATTCTATCCTGTTCCTCTTGCCGATGCAATCAAATGTATTATTAGGCTTTGAGACTTGCAAAATCAGGATCACCTCTGTTCATAGCTAGCCATAATGTATGTCGTTTCATACACCTAATGTTTATTTTGTAGCACTATATTTGAGACTATCAGATGAGTGTAACCCAGGGTCTGTGGGAAAAGCTATCTGGCTAATTTAGACTTGCATACTGTGGACTCATTCTAAAGTAACTGGAAATCAGCCTGTACACCTGCCGCAGTACACTGTTAAAGTTCCATGCAGACTCTCAACTTTGGCTCTGTTGGCCACTTGTGTTGTTTGACTACGTTTTATCCAATAGTTCTCACAATAAGTTTACATTTTACAGGAGCCTCTAACCCCCCCCCCCCCCCCCCCAGCTCAATTTTTAACAACCAGTGCATAAGCAGATAGCAAATGTTTATTCTCCTATATTCCCAAGTCTTTGGGATATCCTACTTGTTAGGGGAATGTAATAAGGGAAGTGGAAATATGTTGCATTGCACATCACTCATACGAAATTTTAATACTTGTCTGGTTTTACTTAACAGTGAACAACAGTATCTGTTATCTAATATTCTACCTTTGAATGGTCACCTCTCTTATCGAAATTATATTAATTATGTACCCTGGCTTTATATACCATTGTCATCGAGAGGGAGGGGTTGTTCCAACCCTCCCTGTGGGATATCAATTCATTAGGCCAGATTATTCATTAGCACACAAGTACATCTCATTATTTCAATATTTGTAAGCCCTTTTTACGTGAAGAAGCTGCAGAAGGTCTTTGTTAGAGATCGTTGGTCTATGAGGACCTCTGGTGGTCACTGTGGTATTACACTTCAATACAAAGTGAAAGTTCATTTCTTGAGCAGAGTGAAACGATCTAGCAGCAGATTATTTCAAGAATGTGCTCTTCCTTCTAATGCTAGGTGAGGGATATCCTTGTAGATAATATCAGCCATACATTGGAAATTTATGGTAAGCATGTATTTGTATCCTTACCCTGCTGTTAGTGTATGCACTTTTTTTTTTTTCTTTTACAGACACAAGTACAATCACTTCACTTAATTGCCACACAAACATTGCAATCACCCCCTTTTTTTTTTTTCTAGGTTTGTAAATGGTTTATCCAATTTTTTTATGTTGGTATTAGTACATTTCCTCTGACGTTCCCTTCCTTGGGTGGACATGTTTCATATGCAGTTTTATTTTTATTTCATGTCCCTTGTTGTTGAGCTTACCATCCATCTGAATATTGCCCGGGAGCATTAAGATACTAAAGCTTGTCACATATGTCGCCTTCCTAGGCACATCGACTCACTCTCTACCCACCATGGTACCCAGAGGTTGAAAGCATCTAGGGGCAGCCCCTGCACTAATTCAGTGATATGAATATCAACATCCCTAGTGGTATATGCCGCTTCTCTCTGCCTCTGTGTTGTCTATTTGAATTGTCAGGTAATGAGATGCTGCCTTGGATGCTCTATTTTATTGTTTTGTTACGTGTAGTGTTATTAGTTTTGGTTTTGGTTTGTGTTAATAATATAAAACTAAGAGGTACGGGTGCAATATGAGATAAGGATCAACTAATTTTGCTTTAACTCTTATGGCAGGGTTTACTCTGTTATATCATGGCTTTAATCTTAAACTTGTAGAATACATGTGTCCTATACTCTATGAAAAGAAACTGCAGTCTCTTATTACATTTGATGATAGCAGCATTACCACTATTGATTTTGTATTGATTCTTAATATGTTATGCTCATCCCATAATATCAAGTGTAATGTCGCTGTAAATCTACATGTCAATGTATGCATTTGATCAATTGTACCTGGGCTTCTTCAATAAAAAGAATTAAAAAAAAAAAAAAAAATGAGGTATGTCTTTCCCATGGTCCGATTTACAAATTGACTTTGTAGGACCACTTACAAAGACATCAAGGGGCAGTCAATACATGTTAACTGTTACATGTATGTTTACGAAATGGGTAAAGTGTCTTCCATCCTCTAATTGTAGGTCTGACACAGCTGCTGCTTTATTAATCAATCATGTTTTCTCTAGGTTTGGATTGAGAGAATTGAGTCTGATAGAGGTACTCATTTCACAAGTGAAGTGATGAGAAGAATGTGGTCTATCCTGGGGGTGAAAAGGAAATTACATATTTCCTACATTGCTGCCTCGAGTGGTGGAGTTGAACGGTATAATCAGTCAGTTGTAAATATTCTGAAAAAGTTTGTGAAGGAATCAGGGAAAGATTGGGATATTAAGTTGCCTTTGGTAATGGTGGCTATTAGATCCACTCCTAGTAGTACGACAAAAATGTCTCCTTTTGAACTAATGACAGGTAGAAGGATGGTACTGCCACAGCATTTGTTGTATCATACTCAGGATCAGAGTCTGATCAATGCAACAACAATCTATCAATATGTTGAGAATTTTAGAAAACATTTGCAACAAGCATTTGCCTTTGCTCAGAAAAAGCTTGAGAAAGCCGCAATATGTGCTAAAACATATTATGACATGAAAACCACAAAGAAAGAATATGAGGTGAATGATCAAGTTTATCTTTACAATTTTCTTAAATATCAAGTTAGAGAGAAGAAGTTTCTCCCATCATGGAAAGGGCCATATGTCATTATTGATAAGATTTCACCTGTGGCATACAAGATTTTGATTCCTACAAGTGGGAAGTCAATAGAAAAGTGGGTACACATTAACCAATTGCGTGCTTGTCACCGTAGGTCAAAGTTAAAACTAGAGGGGGAGAATAATCCATATACAGAAGAATAATTTACTATGAATATTAAAATGGTTATTTTAGATTAAAAATTTGTATCTTGTACTTAATATGTTTTTTTTTCCCTATTACAGATAAATATCACCTTTCAGTTGGGTTTGGATTGATGAGATCCAGGATGTTAGCAGTCATCTGGACCATCCTGTTCCTGTTCCAGGGTATCTTGATTGAGACTCATGTACAGCCTGAGATAGAACCTGGTCCATCTTCTGGGATCATGCTTGAGGAATCACCTGGTTTCCTGATTACCAACCGGAAAGTTTTCTCCAAAAAGATATTCATCAGTTTGGATCCTAAGGTTGCTATTGAAAAATATTTTGATGTTTCCAAAGTTGAATCATCAGAAATACAATTTTGGTATCAAGAACATGGTAAAATGATCCAGTCTACTACTAAGGAAATGTTGGGGCAGTTACAGAAGTCTTTTCCTGGTGGATCTTACAATGTACAATCACATACCAAATGTTCACCTGGAGTTATTGCTGGACTAGTTGCAACATCCGTTATTGGGTTTTTCAGCTGTTACTGCCGTGGCTGTGTCTGATTCAATTTCCGTCAGTAAATTTGAATCATGAAATGTCAATTTTCTGTAAATAGATGGCAACCATGATGGAGGTTTTAAATAAAAACAAAAGGAGAGTTTGTCAGACATGATGGAGGTTGTTAGTGATACTGTTGTGACCATTAATTTGTATTCAGGTCTTTCTATCCAAGCTATAAAGGTTCAATATAAGCATGAACTAATTCAGAATGAACTGTTAAGTTTTACAAAACATCCAAAATGGAATTGAGAGTCTTGTTGAGGGACGTATTCCATTATATTTTTTCAACAAGGACATTATAAGAACAATGCTCTTAAGAGCTTATGGAAAGGATGTTGATGAAATGCAAATAAACATTGCTTTTGATACCGGTTCTGCTTTGCTACTCTATATTGATCCCAAAAACATGGAACTTTGTTTTCTAATAAAGGTGCCACATATGTCATTTAATGATATTTATTAATTGAAAACTGTACATAATGTGGGTACTTGGGAAAATAATATACATATATATATATATATATATATATATATATATATATATATATATATATATATATATATATATATATATTCATCGTAGTTTGGAATTGTGGGTTAACATTTTTATGGTATAAGAATTTCAAGAGGGGAAAATATTCTCCTCCTCTTAGTCTTCAGATGGTTGACCATAACAATCACCCATATAATACAGTGATCTAGACTAATCTCCTCCATCCTAGTCGGGGTAAGATAGTCTAGATGAGGGGGAATATGTCATGTATTTTTCATGACACAACAGACTCCATGTGTTTTTTTAAGCCTACTCGTCGCTCGTCTTTTATGACATTAAATTTTGTTTTTCTCAGTCTTGCTGACTGAGAAGTTTTTCAATCAATATATTTTTCATTATTCAAGGTAGTTCTGCTCAGTTTACTTGCTTAGGCTCCAGCTTGTCGCTTATTTTTGTAAATAAGTACAATTTATAACCTTGATTATAGTCTAGGGGTATGTTGGGGTAAACATAAATAAAATAAATATTTTTCTTGAATTTTTACCCTGTATGCGAGAGCCATCTACTGTCAGAACAATAATATTTAATCTAATTAATTTTATGTTAATTAATGATTAAATATTATAATCAATGACTCCTCCTAGAATGGAACTGGTCACATCATATATGGAGTGATATAATGGCCCCTATTTATCAAGGGCTGGCAGACCTGATCTGACACTGCGGATCAGGTCCACCAGACCTCGCTGAATACGGCGAGCAATACGCTCGCCGTATTCAGCATTGCATGAGCAGCTCACAAGAGCTGCTGGTGCAATGCCGCCCCCTGCAGACTCGCGGCCAAGAGGCCGCCAGCAGGGGGGTGTCAATCAACCCAATCATACTCAGATCAGGCAGACAGGTTATGGAGCAGCGGTCTTTGTGACCGCTGCTTCATAACTGCTGTTTCTGGCGAGCCTGCAGGCTCACCAGAAACACGGGGCATCAAGCTCCATACAGAGCTTGATACATATGCCCCATAGGGTCTATCCCAATGGGAGGGGGTCGTTTTCCTGTATTTTGGAACTGGTCACATCATATATGGAGTTGGTAATTTGCTAATCAACTACAGAGGTCCGAGATTATTGGATTATATCTGCTGAGGCTAGTTTAGCCTACTCGGACAGACCTACGACCTGACAGCTTGATTCCTATTTGCAAAGGGGGAATTTCTTTACTTTGGTGATGTATGAAACTAAGTCACCTTAGATATTAATATCATTAAGATTTACAACTTATATTTATGCAAAATATCTTTGTCTATTTAATCAGATAAATTCATTAATTGTTTTATAGCTTTGTGTTTTTCTTTTGATAATTCCTACCACCTGGCCTTATTTGTCGACAATAACACCGGGTGAATCAGGAATTGTGATAAATTATTATCTGACGGTTTGTCATAATTATTAATTTACCTGATTCTCTGCAATTACCTTAGAGAGTTTATAACCAAATATTTAGTTCCTATCATCAAGCCAATTTTTGTGTTATTTTGAAAGTATGATTTAATTATCTTTATAGTTTAATCTCTGCGTTATTCTGTTTTTCTTGCTAGTTGGAGTTATGTTATCGCTTTAATATTTCATCTGTATATATTTTTATTGCTTAAGTTAGTATTAAATGCTGATTTTTTTTTCCAATCGAAATCTTTTAATAAAGCTATTTTTTGTTTATTCATCTGTTGTTGGTATAATTAATAGACTGATTAACCAAAAGATTCAGGTTTTGTGTTTATCATCTTTAACAAGTTATAAGAAAGTGTGTCAGTAAAAGTTACACACATTACTTCTACCACATAATATACTTTAATACATAAAGGTAATATTCATAACAGTTTGTATTTATTTAAACTAGGTAGACTAGTTAGTAAATAGTTATTAACTATTTACTAACTATGTAGTTAAAATAAATACAAATGTACATGTAAAATAAAACCTAACCTGTCAGTTAAACCTAACATTACATTTATCTAAATTACAAAAAATAATATACACTAAATTACACAAAATAAAAAAGAAATTATGGGGGGCGGAGCCAACGCCGGGAGAGATTAGTCGCACCTGAAGAGAGCTCCAACGCTAAACTTTTTAAGCCCCAATAATCTACACCCTTTTACTATTCTATTTGTTATAAAATATCACCCCTTTTACTCCTAATACCTCCCCTGCGAAGAACAAGAGGAAAAACCCGGTGAGGTGTCGGCAGAGGAGAGTAGCTAAAAGCTCATTGCCCACAGCTATCCAATTTGCAGCCCCGGGAGCCCGCATATGAGCCCGACTCTGAGTACAAGCTCAACTAGTGGCCACACACCAACTCCAGAGCCCACATCCACTAGGGCACTGTACCCTCACTCACCTACAGGGTCGGCTCCAGAACGAATGAAATGTGGGGGCATTTTTTTTTCATAAGGGGACACGCATTTAAAAAGCATGTATGAGAGTCAAAATAAGAGCAGACCTACTGTGGCAGTCCAGGGGTTACATTTATCAGATCTCTGGCTGTGCAGGAGTTAGATTTGTTTATATTCCTGGAAATGCAGTGGTTACATGTGTCATAGCTCAAGTGGTATAGGGGTTACATTTATAATATGTCTGGCAGTGCCGCAGCAGTTACATTTACCAGATTTATGGCAGTGCAGGGGTTACATTTGTCATATCTGAGGAATGTCTCCCACATATGACACAGCCAGTGGACACTGCTTGCATGTGTAGCTCTACCAATGACCCTACTAATGATCAAATAAGCTTTTTTGTGACAATAAGTTTGAGTGCCAAGCAGTATATTACTTGTACAGATATTATTAATGATATTTATCAGCACACACACAGTATATACAGTATGTATATACATACAAATTATATATATATATATTTATATATATATATATATATATATATATATATATATATACACACACACACATATATATATATATACACACACACACACACACAGTATATATATATATACAAAAAAAAAAATATATATATATATATATATACACACACACAGTGTGTGTATTGTGTGTATGTGTGTGTGTGTATATGTATATATATATATATATATATATATATATATATATATATATATATATATAAAATAAAACAACCTTGGGGACATGTAAATAATAAACATAAGGCTATTTCACTCATTGTCCCACAGCTACATTTGAAGTGTGTGTATGTGAGCACCTATAATCTGACACACATTTTACACTGATCACTGCAGATAAAGCAGGCACAATGCACACTTGTTTTGTGTGACCTGCAGTGGGGAAACCAAGGAATTCCCAATTTCCTTCTTTATCTGTGGCTGCCAGGATATAAAGCACAATAGGGAAGGGATACTACTCTCACACACACATTGGTTATATAGCTGTGTTTTCACAAAATTACTTCTGCCTTCCCTCTCACTGACTGTTAGCTTCTCCCAGCACTTCCTGCAGAGGTCTGATGATGTCATCATCTCACTTCAGCTCTGTAGTAAGTGGGCTAGCAGGAGGAGGGACATTGCAAGCCCTAGGTTAACTGTGAGAGCACCAGCAGGGAAATGCAACTTTATTTGTTATCTGGTTGTAAATAGAGGAGAGTAAAGAGATTAGCTGGGCCCTCCAGTGGTGGATCTCCAGGGTCCAGTGGCTGCAAATGGTTGATGTGACATTTGGGACCCTGGATGTTCCGTCACTTTTAAAATGTTAAAAAAAAAAAAATTAAATCACTTCTTTTGCCCTGGGGGGCACAGCATTCCATTTGGGGGGGCATTGCCCCAATGCCCCCCCTTAGAGCCGACCCTGCTCACCTACTGCCGCTTATCTTAACGGCTTCGCACGGAGGTGCTCTGCCGCAGGCTGATATCCACAAGCTGCATAGAGGCGGCGCCATCTTGTCTCTCAGCCATAACCCACGTGGCCTGCACAGAGACTTATCTACGGACCTGAGATTTCCCCGGCATACTCCTGCTGGTCAACCACGGCATACTCCTGCTGGTCAACCACGCTGCCCACTCCTGCGGGGGAACATCTTCTATCGCTACAAGTGATCACAGAGGTGAGCCACAGATTACACCTCTTTCTTCTACAAATACACTCTGTCGCCACATAGCGCAATACTGGGGCCTAACATAGGGCTGAAACCCTTATGCCGGCAAAACAGCGCTGGAACTACAAATATGGATAGGTGCTGTACTGAGTGAAGTCCTTTATTAATAGCTAGACAACAGCCCTAAATAATATTTATAGCACATGAACTGTTGAGTGTGAGGGCCTGATCATCAGAGCAAGATCCAGTTAGAGGGCCTATACTTTATTTCACTCTACCACATACTACTTTCTTTCATCAAATTGTCTGTACTCCTTGGCAGCAAAATTCTTGATAGACACTGTTATAAATACTACAGGCAACAGCTTGCTACCCTAAAAAAGGAAATTTACAAAAGGTTAATGTGTTGGTGTCTTCTACCTGGGTTGCTTTACAACACTTTTTTAACCTGGTGTACTCATAATTAAAGGACCCTTTGCCACTGAGATTTAGAGGTGAAATAAAACCCAGCCTTGTTATTTAACTTACCTATCCTTGGAACCCCATTCTCATGGCAACCTAGCATTGCAGCAATGAAGAAATAAAAACCCACCATTTGGCCGCAGGAGGCCCACCCCAACATCAGTGTTCTATGCAGCCTGACTTGACTCACTAACTGACTCTAGAGGGCTTGCTTTTCAGAGAGTGAATAGGAGGCTTGCTTGCGACAGCTCTTGTGGGCATACATACTTCTCACAGAGGAAAACAACATATTTATCTTCTATAACTATGTCCCAATCTCAAAGGAAAAAAAACAAACCGCAACTTCCACAAAAAAAGACAGTCATGGATCACTTTAGTCCGGTACTATCAGATCATCACATTATGCCGGAACCTCCTGACTCTCCTGGCTCTGATTCCTCTGAATTTCCCTTATCAGCCTTAAAAAATATTCAACAAAGCTCTGGCGAGACTGTGACGCCCACTTTCATATTAGATTCGTTAAAAAGTATGCTAGATGATCACCATTCATCGTTTGCTGCCAAGTTATCCGCTTCAACGGCTGAACTCAAGAGAGAAATTTCATCCACTAATGAGCGGATTGACACGCTCGAGAGACGCTGTGATGATCTGGTTACTGAACAATCTAATTGCCTGACGTATGCCCAAAATTTATCGGAATATATGGACTCTGTCGAGGACAAGATTGCGAATTTAGAAGACAGGTCCCGGCGCAACAACCTTAGGATCTGGGGGGTGCCGGAATCTGTCTCTTCTAGTGATCTACAGCCTTTTTTGAAAGATCTTTTCCAACTATTAGCTCCAATTTCCTCAGAGTCCGAGAATTTGATAGATAGGGCTCACCGCTCTCTAAGACCCAAAGGCCTTTCTGAAGATCAGCTACATGATATCATTGTGCGACTTCATTATTTCACGTATAAGGAAAGGGTTCAGAGGGCACACTTTCAAAAACCTACTCTGCCAGAGAAGTACCGCAACCTTCAGATCTTTCCGGACCTTTCAGCCAGAACTTTACAACAAAGAAGAACATACACACACGTCACCTCCACACTAAGAAGAAAGAACATCTGATATCGTTGGGGATACCCAATTAAACTTCTGGTGTTCAAGGACAATCAGACATTCACTATCCACAATGTCAAACAAGGTCTAGCTCTTCTTAAAACCTGGAACTTAACCTCTGCACCGGATAATACCAGTGCTGGCCTTTCTCAACAACCCCATCATCTGAATCCCAGAGCAACAGAGTGGCCTTCCTCTCCTCCTAGGAGAACTGCCTCAAGGGAATCTTAACTTGAAGCCGGCTGGGCCTTCTCCTAGCCGCTCTACTTGCTGTCGGTTTTGAATACTGACTTAATGGTTTGTTCATTTGGAGAACATTCTTGTTTGGACTTTACTGGTTATCTAACGAGAGACACTCCACAGATGGACTGATAAGTATATGTTTAGTTATATTATGTTTCTAATTGCTTACTGTTTTTTTGAAATGTTGAATATGTTATTACCACCCCTGCAAAGGGCTCATTGTACTAGTTAGGGCATAGTTGTATCAAAAATATACAACTAGGAACTGTTTACCAAGTTACATGCTGAAAAGCCCACAATGTTTATTTGTGTCATCTTCCTTAGATTCCTTTTATTGTGTTGTACTCGCAACATTCTCTATAAACATTAGATCAACTCACTGTACTTATAACACTAGATTATGCTTGACCTACATTCTGAATAAACAATGCTTTCACTCTACACATATGCTCCCATAGGTTGACCTACTTCACAAACATCTGAAGCCTTACACTAGTTGCCCCCTACGTATCTGTAACAGTGATTAGGTAACAACCATACAGTCCTGTCTATCTGAGCTTTAGTCTAGTCTCAGGTACACTCTTACTCTACAACTTTGTTTTCCTATCTGCATAAACTGACTCAGAACCGTTAGACTTGAACTTCTTTAGTGACACACGCTCATACCCTAAGCTCATCCTACCCCAGCCCTCTAGTTGGAACACTGTCCTATTTATTTAAGTGGTCTCAGACCGCACTACAGATGGATTACTGGTGGGCAGTCACCTGTGACCACTCACTTTTATTTACTTACCTTTATAATACTCAATTTCCCAATTATTGTTTTAACCCCGTCTTATTTGCGACTACCCTCCCGGCAACACATATTTGATAGGCACTTAGTGTCTTTACTTAGAACTTTTCTATCATAACCTATCCCACCTCACCCCCCGTTACATAAGGGACCCCTTCTTTAAAGGGGACTACCAAAGCGGTTTATCTTGTCTATACCGCACTCCGCTTTTTCTCTTAATACTTCAACGACACCACCTTCCTTTTTTATATTGGCTGCGGAGTGCCGAACCCCTCCCTCACCCACCTCTCCTCCCCTCTCTTTTAACTTTACCCCCCCTTTTTTACTTTTTTTCTCTCTCCTCCTCCTCTTTTTTCCTTTTATATTGTATGTATGTCTCTCTGTTATTCTTAACCTCCAGCACCCCCTCTTACGTCCACATATATATCAACAACATGACTTTGACTTGTACATCACACAATGTTAGGGGCCTCAATTCACCCAATAAGCGTAGCAGACTTCTAAGACATCTCACACATGCCAAAACTCAAATAGCATTCCTTCAAGAGACTCACTGGATAGATGGCTCTCCTGTCCCCTTTAAATCCAAGCTATACCCGGTGGTTGAGACGGCGTCCTTTTCTGGTAAATCCTGAGGGGTTGCTATTTTAATCCATAAAAATTTACTATACGAGAAAGTAGATATCCATACTGACCCACAAGGGCGCTTTCTTGTTTTGAACTGTAAACTTGAGGGAGTCCCTTACACTCTTGCATCCTATTACGGCCCAAACACGGGCCAGGTCAGGTCCCTCAGAAAGTTTCTTCGTTTCTTGAACGAGCACAAACTAGGTACTTTACTCCTAGCCGGAGACTTCAATATGGTATCTGATACTCTCTTAGATAGACGCTCCTCAAAATATAGAGCAGGTGATCCTTCTTTGACCTTAGTTTCCAAGCAGTTTAACACTTTAATTGCACAATATGGCCTATTTGACATCTGGCGCTCTTTACATCGTACTATTCTATGCTCCATAATTCCTACTCACGGATCGATTTTATGTTTTGTGAGTCGCGTCTGCTTGATTTTATTCAGTCAGCACATATGCCATGTTGTGTATGGTCGGACCACTCTCCTGTACACATTACAATGGACTCCCCCACTGTATTCGTTTCTAGACCCCCTTGGAAACTACCGGAATTTCTCTTTGCTGATATAAGCAATGTCAATACGATACGCAGGGAGATCCAGAGCTTCCTGGCGATCAATGACAATAATATGGTTACTGACTATTGCCTTTGGGCCTCACTTAAGGCCTACATCCGAGGCATATTTTTTAAACTTCAATCTCAGCATAAGAAAAGCCGAGGAGAGACTCTCGCTCAATTGCACATTCAACTTCGCGATCTTGTCTCCCACCATAAATCTACTCTTGACCCCACTATTTTAGCCCAAATCGACTCTATCAAATCTAAAATTGCTAACTTAGAGAACGTCAGGCTCCAGTGGCATATACAGAAAACCAAACAAATGTACTATTCTAAGGGAAATAAGGCTGACCGTCTTTTAGCCAATAAACTAAGGCAGCGAACAGCAGACGCCCGTATACCCTATCTTAAAACAGCTGATGGAGTGATTCGGCTTCCAACTGACATAGGTAAAGCGTTTGCTAATTATTACAAAGGCCTATATAATCTTGGGAGTTCCCAAGATTCCCCTGCCCCTACCACTTCAGTAGTTAAAGATTTTTTAGATCCACTCTCCCTTCCTACCTTGAATGATGACCAGAGAGGTTTTCTTTAGAACTTACCCAAGCAATCAAATCTTTAAAATCCCATAAAGCCCCAGGCCCAGATGGCTATACCGCCATCTTTTACAAGAGTTTTGGCCCCTCAATCATCCCCCTACTTAACAGAGTGTTTTCCCTTGCCAGACAATCAGGGAGCTTTCCCCCCGAGTTCCTAGGAGCCACCATAGTAACAATACCAAAACCTGGAAAAGACCCTACCACCTGTGCCAATTTTAGGCCTATATCCCTAATCAATTTAGATGTAAAGCTGTTTGCCAAAATCTTAGCCACTAGATTAAACCATATTCTTCCATCCTTAATAGATTGGGACCAGGTGGGATTTACGCCAGGTAGGGAAGGCCCCGATAATACCAGGCGCATCCTGAACATCTTTTTCGAAGCCAAACTAGAACATATACCCTGTGTCACAATGGCCCTTGATGCTGAGAAAGCATTCAACAGGGTCAACTGGCTTTACTTATTTGAAGTCCTCAAAAAATTTAGATTTGCCTCCCATTACTTCATGTCTATCAAAGCGCTGTATGCTTCCCCATCAGCGTCAGTTAGAGGTCTAGGTTTCATGTCCCCTTCTTTCCCAATTACCAACGGGACAAGACAGGGATGTCCCCTATCCCCTTTAATTTTTGCCTTAGTTATGGAACCCCTTGCTGCGGCAATTAGATCTAACCCAGCGATTGAAGGGGTGACAATCACAGGAATCCCCCAAAAAACAGCGTTGTTCGCCGATGATCTTACTATATTTTTGGGGAATCCTACCCATTCCCTTCCTGCCCTTATGGACTTTTTACACACCTTTGGAACAGTTTCTCACTACAAGTTAAATGTCAATAAGACAGATGCTTTCACAATGAACATTTCTCAAACCGAGTATGCTTCTCTTAAGCAGCAATATTCGTTTAACTGGTCACAACACCGGATTAAACATCTAGGAGTATTCCTATCTTGGAATGTCACTACTATAGTTGAATCCAACTTTTACCCTCTTATGCATTCCTTTCAAAACTCAGTAGAGCACTGGAATGTTCCTTGTATCTCATGGTTAGGAAGGGTTGCAGCTTTTAAAATGACTCTCTTACCAAAGTTGACCTATCTGTTTAGAACCTTACCTATACCTATACCCAAATCTCTTATAGGGAAATTCCAGCTGCTCTGTAATAAATTTATTTGGAAATTTAACCGACCACGAGTGGCTACAAAAAACTTTAAACTTCCAGTGCTGAGTGGGGGCACGGGCGCCACTAACCTAGCGTGTTATCACGAGGCTTCAAGGTTAGCCCATATTCTCCCATGGAACATGGATACTTCGGAATGCAAGTGGTGGAAAATAGAGCAGGCGACTCTTCCTGACTCGCTCACTCTTTCAGACTTGCTTTGGATTCCCAAGCATACCCAAACTTCTTTTCGTATCCAGAACTTTATAATCCTGTCGGCCTTACGTTTCTGGGATAAAATCCGATCCCTACCACAGATTGCTCCGCATCCCTCGCTGGTCCATACGCTGTCAGGCCTTCTTCGGGCTCTTAAGGACTCACATCCTTCACTATGGCAATCGCATGGCATTTCCACTATTAAAGATCTTTTCCCAGGGGGACAACTAATGTCACCGGCTTCCTATACCTCCACATACCATCCTACTCAGCTACTTCAATTTGAGTTCTGGAGGCTTAGAAGCCTTCTCCATTCATGGGGGTTTACAACATTTCCTTTACGGGCTCTTACTAATTGGGAACGGCGTTGGGCTGCAGCTCGGAGGATTCCCAGATCACTATCCATTTCCTATCAAGATTTGCTTAACCCCCCGATTTTTTATTAATCGTTTTACACTGTGTCGTGGGAGAGGGCTCTGTGCTTCCACGCCTCACAGGAGGAGTGGACCAGGGCCACGTTTCTCACGAAGCAGGCTATTCACTGTATCGCCTTATTAGAGCTACACCTTAAAATTTACACCCAGTGGTATCTCACTCCCTTACGGCTTTTCAAAATATCACCCCTAAATTCTCTGCTATGCTGGAGAGAATGTGGGGAAGTAGGCTCACCGTTACATGTATGGTGGGGATGCCCCATACTGCAGCCTCTCTGGACAATGCTCTCCCGCAAGTGTCCTGTTCTCGATTCCACTATATGGACCAAGCCACAAACCATACTTTTTCATTTGTCAATTGAGACTCCCCTCAATCCTAGAGGGTTGTTTACTATCTACCTAATGATGGCCATTAAGCTCTCAATTGCTCGACTATGGAAACAAGCTAGGCCTCCCTCCTGAAATGATATAGCTAAAATCATGGATTACTTGGAGGTTATGGAGAGCCCTATCTTTACCATCAATAACAAGACAACCTTACATGTTCAGACTTGGGAAATTTGGAGACACATTAAATAGGTCCAGGACTCAGTGTATACAGAGGTCCAGTTGAATATATAGGTCTTAGTATCCTCTTCTGTCTGTCTTTCCCCTCCTTCCCCCTTTTTTTTCTTCTCTCTTTCCTCTCTTACCCCTCGGCACTCCGCTGCATATTCATGTATTTCCTGTAGTCTTTTTTTTTTCCTCACGGTTTAATTACCAGACACCTAGGCTTGAAGAATGCTTCCACTCTTCCATACCCACAATACATATAGTGTGATCTCACAACTTCTGATACCATTTCCTACTTTTTTGTACGCCTAGACTACTGTTATTTCAGGTTGGTATTCTGTTTGTATTATTATTGATTACTCCTGGTTGAAGTTATCAACACACATTCCATTATAAAACTGAGGTTTTTTTTTTTTTATAACGAGATCCATAAGTGATCTCCTGTATTTCAGGAAGCCTTTTTTTTCTGTATTATTAGACTTATGTTGAGGGTCGACAGTGGCCTCTCGCACAGCTTGTAAGGCTTAAAAAGTGTAAGGCATGTAATATATATTGTATACTATCATTCAATATTGTATTGTAATTTCTTAAGTCCTTTGTTTTTTTAAATTTGCATGCCTTTTCCTTTAAACCTCAATAAAAAAGAATTAAAAAAAAAAAAAAGAAATTATCAAATATTTAAACTAATTACACCTAATCTAATAGCCCTATCAAAATAAAAAAGTCCCCCAAAATAATAAAACCCCTAGCCTACACTAAACTGCCAATGGCCCTTAAAAGGGCCTTTTGCTGGGCATTGCCCCAAAGAAATCAGCTCTTTTACCTGTAATAAAAAAATACAAACAACCCCCCAACAGTAAAACCCACCACCCACACAACCAACCCCCCAAATAAAATCCTATCTAGATAAACCTAAGCTCCCCATTGCCCTGAAAAGGGCATTTGGATGGACATTGCCCTTAAAAGGGCATTTAGCTCTTTTACATTGCCCAAAGTCCCAAATCTAAAAATAAAACCCACCCAATAAACCCTTAAAAGAACCTAACACTAACCCCTGAAGATCCACTTACAGTTTTTGAAGACCGGACATTCATCCTCATCCAGCCGAGAGAAGTCTACATCCAAGAGGCAAGAACTCGTCTTCCAGGCGGGCAGAAGTCTTCATCCAGACGGCATCTTCTATCTTCATCCTTCGGATGCGGAGCGGCTCCATCTTCAAGACATCAGGCGTGGAGCATCCTCTTCTATTAATGGTCGCTGAAGAATGAAGGTTCCTTTAAATGACATCATCCAAGATGGCGTACCTTGAATTCCGATTGGCTGATAGAATTCTATCAGCCAATCGGAATTAAAAGGGTAACAAATCCTATTGGCTGATGTAATCAGCCAATAGGATTGAGGATCAATTCTATTGGCTGATGCAATCAGCCAATAGGATTGAGCTTGCTGATTGGAACAGCCAATAGAATGCGAACTCGGCGATGCCGGGGGCGGCAGATTAGGGGTGTTTAGACTGGGGGTTTATGCTAGGGTGTTAGGTTTAAACATAACTTTTTATTTCCCCATAGACATCAATGGGGCTGCGTTACGGGGCTTTACGCTTCATTATTGCAGGTGTTAGGCTTTTTTCTAGCTTTTGGGTGCGGTATGGAGCTCAAAGGAGCTCAATTCTGCCATATCGCCCACAAACGCCGTTTTTTTGAAAACCTGTAATACTAGCACTGTTAAAGGTGAGCGATGGAAATAGCTTGCAAGTTAGCAGCGAGGCAGCCATAACTCAAAACTCGTAATCTGGCCAAAAGTTATTAAATAGCATTCCCTTTCTGTCATGTTTTTCAATGGTCATACTCTACATTATTATTTAATTCACTCTTTAAAAAAAAAATTTGAAGAAAAGAATGAAAAATTTAAAAACAATTCACACAAAGGATAGCAAAAGAATGAAAATTTAAGAAAAGAAAAATTCACACAAAGGATAGCAAGAGAATGAAAACAGTGACAAAAAAATACAATATTTGAAAATGATAATTGAATTCACATAAAGGATAGCAAGAGCATGAAAACAGTGGCATTAAAAAAATATTGACATTATTTTAAAATGGCATTCTATGTTTTGCATGTTCAACAGCTGTAATAAATGCAGGTGTAATAAATGCAGGTGTATTCTTTGTACAATTCAATCAATTACTTATGCACAACACATGAGTATTTATCTAGGGATGAAATCTGTACTCTGATTTTCTGTGTTTGCTTGGCAGCGTCATGGAGGCTTAAAAGGTCAGACATTATATTTTAACTTCAAAGCACATAATAACGCTGTTTTCATTCTGTTGCTATCCTTTGTTGGAAGTAGAATGCAATTTTAAAATCATTATTATGTATTTTGAATGTCATTTTCTTTTGTGCTTGAAAAATACATTGAAAGGAATGTAAAATGGCATATCATAATGTTCGACATTACATTCTCTTTCTAACTTAGGTTTGGCAATGTTAATACACCACATTTTTCTTAAAATGTTATTTTAAAAAAAACAGTAATCACTGACCTTTTAAGTCTCCACAATGCTGCCATCCAAACACAGAAAATCTGAATTATGATTGCAACCATAGTTAAATACTCATGTATTTTGCATAAGTTATTTACGGCTAGATTTAGAGTTCTGCGGCCAAAGGGGTGCGTTAGCTACGCATGCTTTTTTTCCCCCACACCTTTTAAATACTGCAGGTATTTAGGCCTAGATTTAGAGTTCGGCGGTAGCCGTCAAAACCAGCGTTAGAGGCTCCTAACGCTGGTTTTGGCCGCCCGCTGGTATTTGGAGTCAGTGATTAAAGGGTCTAACGCTCACTTTACAGCCGCGACTTTTCCATACCGCAGATCCCCCTACGCCATTTGCGTAGCCTATCTTTTCAATGGGATCTTTCTAACGCTGGTATTTAGAGTCGTTTCTGCAGTGAGCGTTAGAGCTCTAACGACAAGATTCCAGCCGCCTGAAAAAAGCAGGAGTTAAGAGCTTTCTGGCTAACGCCGGTTTATAAAGCTCTTAACTACTGTACCCTAAAGTACACTAACACCCATAAACTACCTATGTACCCCTAAACCGAGGTCCCCCCACATCGCCGCCACTCGATTAAAATTTTTAACCCCTAATCTGCCGACCGCCACCTACGTTATACTTATGTACCCCTAATCTGCTGCCCCTAACCCCGCCGACCCCTATATTATATTTATTAACCCCTAACTTGCCCCCCACAACGTCGCCGCAAGCTACTTAAAATAATTAACCCCTAATCTTCCGACCGCAAATCGCCGCCACCTACGTTATCCCTATGTACCCCTAATCTTCTGCCCCTAACATCGCCGACCCCTATGTTATATTTATTAACCCCTAATCTGCCCCCCACAACGTCGCCGACACCTACCTACACTTATTAACCCCTAATCTGCCGAGCGGACCTGAGCGCTACTATAATAAAGTTATTAACCCCTAATCCGCCTCACTAACCCTATCATAAATAGTATTAACCCCTAATCTGCCCTCCCTAACATCGCCGACACCTACCTTCAATTATTAACCCCTAATCTGCCGACCGGAGCTCACCGCTATTCTAATAAATGTATTAACCCCTAAAGCTAAGTCTAACCCTAACACTAACACCCCCCTAAGTTAAATATAATTTTTATCTAACGAAATAAATTAACTCTTATTAAATAAATGATTCCTATTTAAAGCTAAATACTTACCTGTAAAATAAATCCTAATATAGCTACAATATAAATTACATTTATATTATAGCTATTTTAGGATTAATATTTATTTTACAGGTAACTTTGTATTTATTTTAACCAGGTACAATAGCTATTAAATAGTTAAGAACTATTTAATAGTTACCTAGTTAAAATAATTACAAATTTACCTGTAAAATAAATCCTAACCTAAGATATAATTAAACCTAACACTACCCTATCAATAAAATAATTAAATAAACTACCTACAATTACCTACAATTAACCTAACACTACACTATCAATAAATTAATTAAACACAATTGCTACAAATAAATACAATTAAATAAACTATCTAAAGTACAAAAAATAAAAAAGAACTAAGTTACAGAAAATAAAAAAATATTTACAAACATAAGAAAAATATTACAACAATTTTAAACTAATTACACCTACTCTAAGCCCCCTAATAAAATAACAAAGACCCCCAAAATAAAAAATTCCCTACCCTATTCTAAAATACAAAAATTACAAGCTCTTTTACCTTACCAGCCCTGAACAGGGCCCTTTGCGGGGCATGCCCCAAGAATTTCAGCTCTTTTGCCTGTAAAAAAAAACATACAATACCCCCCCCCCAACATTACAACCCACCACCCACATACCCCTAATCTAACCCAAACCCCCTTAAATAAACCTAACACTAATCCCCTGAAGATCTTCCTACCTTGTCTTCACCATCCAGGTATCACCGATCCGTCCTGGCTCCAAGATCTTCATCCAACCCAAGCGGGGGTTGGCGATCCATAATCCGGTGCTCCAAAGTCTTCCTCCTATCCGGCAAGAAGAGGACATCCGGACCGGCAAACATCTTCTCCAAGCGGCATCTTCTATGTTCTTCCATCCGATGACGACCGGCTCCATCTTGAAGACCTCCAGCGCGGATCCATCCTCTTCTTCCGACGACTAGACGACGAATGACGGTTCCTTTAAGGGACGTCATCCAAGATGGCGTCCCTCGAATTCCGATTGGATGATAGGATTCTATCAGCCAATCGGAATTAAGGTAGGAATTTTCTGATTGGCTGATGGAATCAGCCAATCAGAATCAAGTTCAATCCGATTGGCTGATCCAATCAGCCAATCAGATTGAGCTCGCATTCTATTGGCTGTTCCGATCAGCCAATAGAATGCGAGCTCAATCTGATTGGCTGATTGGATCAGCCAATCGGATTGAACTTGATTCTGATTGGCTGATTCCATCAGCCAATCAGAATATTCCTACCTTAATTCCGATTGGCTGATAGAATCCTATCAGCCAATCGGAATTCGAGGGACGCCATCTTGGATGACGTCCCTTAAAGGAACCGTCATTCGTCGTCTAGTCGTCGGAAGAAGAGGATGGATCCGCGCTGGAGGTCTTCAAGATGGAGCCGGTCGTCATCGGATGGAAGAACATAGAAGATGCCGCTTGGAGAAGATGTTTGCCGGTCCGGATGTCCTCTTCTTGCCGGATAGGAGGAAGACTTTGGAGCACCGGATTATGGATCGCCAACCCCCGCTTGGGTTGGATGAAGATCTTGGAGCCAGGACGGATCGGTGATACCTGGATGGTGAAGACAAGGTAGGAAGATCTTCAGGGGATTAGTGTTAGGTTTATTTAAGGGGGTTTGGGTTAGATTAGGGGTATGTGGGTGGTGGGTTGTAATGTTGGGGGGGGGGTATTGTATGTTTTTTTTTACAGGCAAAAGAGCTGAAATTCTTGGGGCATGCCCCGCAAAGGGCCCTGTTCAGGGCTGGTAAGGTAAAAGAGCTTGTAATTTTTGTATTTTAGAATAGGGTAGGGAATTTTTTATTTTGGGGGTCTTTGTTATTTTATTAGGGGGCTTAGAGTAGGTGTAATTAGTTTAAAATTGTTGTAATATTTTTCTTATGTTTGTAAATATTTTTTTATTTTCTGTAACTTAGTTCTTTTTTATTTTTTGTACTTTAGATAGTTTATTTAATTGTATTTATTTGTAGCAATTGTGTTTAATTAATTTATTGATAGTGTAGTGTTAGGTTAATTGTAGGTAATTGTAGGTAGTTTATTTAATTATTTTATTGATAGGGTAGTGTTAGGTTTAATTATATCTTAGGTTAGGATTTATTTTACAGGTAAATTTGTAATTATTTTAACTAGGTAACTATTAAATAGTTCTTAACTATTTAATAGCTATTGTACCTGGTTAAAATAAATACAAAGTTACCTGTAAAATAAATATTAATCCTAAAATAGCTATAATATAAATGTAATTTATATTGTAGCTATATTAGGATTTATTTTACAGGTAAGTATTTAGCTTTAAATAGGAATCATTTATTTAATAAGAGTTAATTTATTTCGTTAGATAAAAATTATATTTAACTTAGGGGGGTGTTAGTGTTAGGGTTAGACTTAGCTTTAGGGGTTAATACATTTATTAGAATAGCGGTGAGCTCCGGTCGGCAGATTAGGGGTTAATAATTGAAGGTAGGTGTCGGCGATGTTAGGGAGGGCAGATTAGGGGTTAATACTATTTATGATAGGGTTAGTGAGGCGGATTAGGGGTTAATAACTTTATTATAGTAGCGCTCAGGTCCGCTCGGCAGATTAGGGGTTAATAAGTGTAGGTAGGTGTCGGCGACGTTGTGGGGGGCAGATTAGGGGTTAATAAATATAACATAGGGGTCGGCGATGTTAGGGCAGCAGATTAGGGGTACATAGGGATAACGTAGGTGGCGGCGGTTTACGGAGCGGCAGATTAGGGGTTAAAAGTGTAATGCAGGGGTCAGCGATAGCGGGGGCGGCAGATTAGGGGTTAATAAGTGTAAGGCTAGGGGTGTTTAGACTCGGGGTACATGTTAGAGTGTTAGGTGCAGACGTAGGAAGTGTTTCCCCATAGGAAACAATGGGGCTGCGTTAGGAGCTGAACGCTGCTTTTTTGCAGGTGTTAGGTTTTTTTTCAGCTCAAACAGCCCCATTGTTTCCTATGGGAGAATCGTGCACGAGCACGTTTTTGAGGCCGCCGCGTCCATAAGCAACTCTGGTATCGAGAGTTGTATTTGCGGTAAAAATGCTCTACGCTCCTTTTTTGGAGCCTAACGCAGCATTTGTTTGAACTCTCGATACCAGAGTTAAATTTATGGTGCGGCCAGAAAAAAACCCGCGGAGCGTTAACAGCCCTTTTACCGCCAAACTCCAAATCTAGCCGTTAGAGTTCACAGAAGGGCTGCGTTAGGCTCCAAAAAAGGGAGCGTAGAGCATATTTACCGCCACTGCAACTCTAAATACCAGCGTTGCTTACGGACGCGGCCAGCTTCAAAAACGTGCTCGTGCACGATTCCCCCAAAGAAAACAATGGGGCTGTTTGAGCTGAAAAAAAACCTAACACCTGCAAAAAAGCAGCGTTAAGCTCCTAACGCAGCCCCATTGTTTCCTATGGGGAAACACTTCCTAAGTCTGCACCTAACACCCTAACATGTACCCCAAGTCTAAACACCCCCAACTTTACACTTATTAACCCCTAATCTGCCGCCCCTGCTATCGCTGACCCCTGCATATTATTATTAACCCCTAATCTGACGCTCCGTACACCGCCGCAACCTACGTTATCCCTATGTACCCCTAATCTGATGCCCCTAACACCGCCGACCCCTATGTTATATTTATTAACCCATAATCTGCCACCCCCGCTATCGCTGACCCCTGCATATTATTATTAACCCCTAATCTGCCGCTCCGTACACCGCCGCATCCTACGTTATCCCTATGTACCCCTAAACTGCTGCCCCTAACACAGCCGACCCCTATATTATATTTATTAACCCCTAATCTGCCGCCCCCAATGTCGCCTCCACCTACCTACAATAATTAACCCCTAATCTGCTGACCGGATCTCACCGCTACTCTAATAAATGTATTAACCCCTAAAGCTAAGTCTAACCCTAACACCCCCCTAAGTTAAATATAATTTAAATCTAACAAAATAAATTAACTCTTATTAAATAAATTATTCCTATTTAAAGCTAAATACCTACCTGTAAAATAAACCCTAATATAGCTACAATATAAATTATAATTATATTGTAGCTATTTTAGGATTAATATTTATTTTACAGGCAACTTTGTAATTATTTTAACCAGGTACAATAGCTATTAAATAGTTAATAACTATTTAATAGTTACCTAGTTAAAATAATTACAAAATTACCTGTAAAATAAATCCTAACCTAAGTTACAATTAAACCTAACACTACACTATCAATAAATAAATTAAATAAAATACCTACAATTATCTACAATTAAACCTAACACTACACTATCAATAAATTAATTAAATACAATACCTACAAATAAATACATTTAAATAAACTAACTAAAGTACAAAAAATAAAAAAGAACTAAGTTACAAAAAATAATAAAATATTTACAAACATTAGAAAAATATTACAACAATTTTAAACTAATTACACCTACTCTAAGCCCCCTAATAAAATAAAAAAGACCCCAAAAAATAAAAAATGCCCTACCCTATTCTAAATTACAAAAGTTCAAAGCTCTTTTACCTTACCAGCCCTGAACAGGGCCCTTTGCGGGGCATGCCCCAAAGAATTCAGCTCTTTTGCCTGTAAAAAAAAAACATACAATACCCCCCCCCAACATTACAACCCACCACCCACATATCCCTAATCTAACCCAAACCCCCCTTAAATAAACCTAACACTAAGCCCCTGAAGATCTTCCTACCTTATCTTCACCACGCCGGGTTCACCGATCGATCCAGAAGAGCTCCTCCGATGTCTTGATCCAAGCCCAAGCGGGGGGCTGAAGATGTCCATGATCCGACTGAAGTCTTCATCCAAGCGGGAGCCGAAGAGGTCCATGATCGGGCTGAAGTCTTCATCCAAGCGGGAGCTGAAGAGGTCCATGATCGGGCTGAAGTCTTCATCCAAGCGGGAGCTGAAGAGGTCCATGATCGGGCTGAAGTCTTCTATCAAGCGGCATCTTCAATCTTCTTTCTTCCGGATCCATGTTCATCCCGCCGGCGCGGAACATCCATCTTCACCGACGACTTCCCGACGAATGACGGTTCCTTTAAGGGACGCAATTCAAGATGGCGTCCCTCGAATTCCGATTGGCTGATAGGATTCTATAAGCCAATCGGAATTAAGGTAGGAAAATTCTGATTGGCTGATGGAATCAGCCAATCAGAATCAAGTTCAATCTGATTGGCTGATCCGATCAGCCAATCAGATTGAGCTTGCATTCTATTGGCTGTTCCAATCAGAATTTTCCTACCTTAATTCCGATTGGCTTATAGAATCCTATCAGCCAATCGGAATTCGAGGGACGCCATCTTGAATGACGTCCCTTAAAGGAACCGTCATTCGGGAAGTCGTCGGTGAAGATGGATGTTCCGCGTCGGCGGGATGAACATGGATCCGGAAGAAAGAAGATTGAAGATGCCGCTTGATAGAAGACTTCAGCCCGATCATGGACCTCTTCAGCTCCCGCTTGGATGAAGACTTCAGCCCGATCATGGACCTCTTCAGCTCCCGCTTGGATGAAGACTTCAGTCGGATCATGGACATCTTCAGCCCCCCGCTTGGGCTTGGATCAAGACATCGGAGGAGCTCTTCTGGATCGATTTGTGAACCCGGCGTGGTGAAGACAAGGTAGGGAGATCTTCAGGGGCTTAGTGTTAGGTTTATTTAAGGGGGGTTTGGGTTAGATTAGGGGTATGTGGGTGGTGGGTTGTAATGTTGGGGGGGGGGGTATTGTATGTTTTTTTTTTACAGGCAAAAGAGCTGAATTCTTTGGGGCATGCCCCGCAAAGGGCCCTTTTCAGGGCTGGTAAGGTAAAAGAGCTTTTCTATTTTAATTTTAGAATAGGGTAGGGCATTTTTTTATTTTGGGGGTCTTTCTTATTTTATTAGGGGGCTTAGAGTAGGTGTAATTAGTTTAAAATTGTTGTAATATTTTTCTAATGTTTGTAAATATTTTTTTATTTTTTGTAACTTAGTTCTTTTTTATTTTTGTACTTTAGTTAGTTTATTTAATTGTATTTATTTGTAGGTATTGTATTTAATTAATTTATTGATAGTGTAGTGTTAGGTTTAATTGTAGATAATTGTAGGTATTTTATTTAATTTATTTATTGATAGTGTAGTGTTAGGTTTAATTGTAACTTAGGTTAGGATTTATTTTACAGGTAATTTTGTAATTATTTTAACTAGGTAGCTATTAAATAGTTATTAACTATTTAATAGCTATTGTACCTGGTTAAAATAAATACAAAGTTTCCTGTAAAATAAATATTAATCCTAAAATAGCTACAATATAATTATTATTTATATTGTAGCTATATTAGGGTTTATATTACAGGTAAGTATTTAGCTTTAAATAGGAATAATTTATTTAATAAGAGTTAATTTATTTCGTTAGCTAAAAATTATATTTAACTTAGGGGGGTGTTAGGGTTAGGGTTAGAATTAGCTTTAGGGGTTAAAAAATTTATTAGAGTAGCGGTGAGCTCCGGTCGGCAGATTAGGGGTTAATGATTGAAGTTAGGTGTTGGCGATGTTAGGGAGGGCAGATTACGGGTTAATACTATTTATTATAGGGTTATTGAGGCGGGAGTGAGGCGGATTAGGGGTTAATACATTTATTATAGTAGCGGTGCGGTCCGGTCGGCAGATTAGGGTTTAATAAGTATAGGTAGGTGGCGGCGACGTTGGGGGCGGCAGATTAGGGGTTAATAAATATTATGTAGGTGTCGGCGGTATTAGGGGCAGCAGATTAGGGGTACATAGGGATAACGTAGGTGGCGGCGGTGTACGGAGCGGCAGATTAGGGGTTAAAAAATTTTAATAGAGTGGCGGCGATGTGGGGGGGCCTCGGTTTAGGGGTACATAGGTAGTTTATGGGTGTTAGTTTACTTTAGAGCACAGTAATTAAGAGCTTTATAAACCGGCGTTAGTCCAGAAAGCTCTTAACTACTGACTTTTTTCTGCGGCTGGAGTTTTGTCGTTAGATTTCTAACGCTCACTTCAGCCAAGACTCTAAATACCGGGGTTAGAAAGATCCCATTGAAAAGATAGGATACGCAAATGGCGTAGGGGGATCTGCGGTATGGAAAATTCGCGGCTGCAAAGTGAGCGTTAGACCCTTTCCTGACTGACTCTAAATACCAGCGGGCAGTAAAAACCAGCGTTAGAAGCCTCTAACGCTGGTTTTGACGGCTACTGCCAAATTCTAAATCTAGGCCCAAGTTAATTGCACAAACAATACACGTGTATTTATTTCAGCTGCCAAACCCACCTGGATGATCTACTTCTAGACATTCATTTTGACACAACATTTTGCTCGTCAAATGACGCAATAATACAGAAATTTGGTTAATCGTGAATAAATTATTCAATCAATTTGCTCGTAAAAAATAATGCAATAATCATGAAATTCTGTAAGTCATTGGTTAGGTAATGTGTGGCGCATCTCTTATTCAATTGCTGAAATTATTCACAGCTGTAGAACTTGGCAGTATAAAAGGGACTTTCAATCACTTCCTTTCATTATTATTTTGAGCATGGACATTCTAAATGTTTTACACTTTGTTCTGTTCTTAAGGAGACGCAGGGAAAGACAGGTGTTAATGGATGCGGTTGTGTGACAAAGAAGACGCTAGCAGGTACTGAGGGTGTTCCTGCCTAGGGTTGGTCTCCATGCCCTCAGTGACCGAGAGGTGATCGTAGATTTTGACTAAATAGGGCCTCTATTGAGAGGCTTTATGTCGAAATCAAGGACTCTCTCGAGCCACTCACTGCAAGGACTAGGGGAATCTCTGGGATGGTGAAATTTCTATCGGTCCTCTATTTCTTGGCAACTGGATCATTCCAGGCTGTAGCAGGTCTAGGCATAGGTATGAGCCAGGCAACCTTCTCACGTCATCTGAAGGTTGTCCTGAATGCCTTGCACCAATGCCTAGGTCATCATGTCCACTTCCCAAATACACCTGAGGAGTGGCATGCTGTCAAGCTCCAGTTTTATCATCTGGCTGGATTGTCAAGAGTATTGGAGGCTATAGATTGCACGCATGTATTGGTGCAGTCTCCCAGGGGTACAGAGGAGCCATACCAGGACAGGAAGCACAACCACTCGCTGAATATCCAGGTCATCAGCGATGCCAGGTTGAGGATAATGAGTCTATGCTCTGGACTCCCTGGCTGCAATCACGATTCCTTCGTCCTCTGGAATTCGGCCATCTGCCATTGTTTCCTGATTGGTAAATATCTCATATATACACAAACATATGTATATGATATATTTTATTTATTCTGATTACTAATGTCAATGATCTATTTGATTATGCAGGTGATTCTGGATATCCGTGTCTTCCGTGACTATTCACACCTGTCCACAACCCCAATGGAGTGGAAGAGGTGCGCTACAATGTGGCACACATCGCCACCAGATCGGTGATTGAGCGCACCTTTGGCATATTGAAGAGCCATTTCCGCTGCTTGGACATCTCTGGTGGGGTTCTTCAGTACGCCCCCTCCAAAGTCTCCTTAATTTTTTTGATTTGCTGTATGTTGCACAACATTGCCCTAACAATCCCTGATATAGATCTGGAGAGCTTGGATAACCATGATAGGGGGAACATCTAGCTCCATTGAAAGAGAATGATGCTAGGGGATTCCAAGCTCGAGCAGACTATATTCAGGCGGTTTTTGGGCAATAATGTTGACAGTGAAACATACAGTATTTATTTTATTCATATTTACTTTACAGTATATTTTTTAATTCAAAAGATTTTATTTTGGATTATGTTTTTCCAATATTTGTCATTTAAATATTGTTTTTATTTTTTTTAAATGTACACTACTATTACACCTGATATGAGTGGTGGCACTGGGCAAGTGGGCACAGTATACGCTGTGAGCCTGACACACACGCTGGCAGGCAGGCAACTGCAATTAAATTACACAGGAAAAAAAAAAAAAAGCAGACTGATGTTCTAGCCCTAAAAAGGGCTTTTTGGGGTGCTGTCCTTACAGCAGAGATCAGATGAGTCCTTAAGGACTGTAGTGGACACTGAATACACTAGCCTAGCTATCGATTTCCCTATTAAATCAGCAGCAGCTACACTGTCCCTCCTCTCACTAAGAATGCAGCTTCCAAATGAATCTAAAATGGATGCTGTCCAGGAGGTGGGAGGGTCTGGGAGGGAGGGTCTGCTGCTGATTGGCTGTAATGTGTATTCTGACTGTGAGGTACAGGGTCAATGTTTACTCAATGATGACGAATAGGGGGCGGATCGAACATTGCATATGTTCGCCCGCCGAGGCGAACGCGAACATGCTATGTTCGCCGGTGAACTATTTGCGACATCACTAACGCTGCTTTTTCACTACCGCTGCTATTACGAGTCTTGCACTTTTAGGGGCACCGCACACTTTTTTGGCCTTACTGCAAAATGACTTACGTAAACTTCGTAAACCCTTTATTCTATGGGACTTCCATAGTGCCGGTATTACGAGTCTGTCCTGGGAGGCCAAAAAGTGAGCGGTACACCCAATACCTCCAAGATCCGTAACACATTCTAATATCAGTAGTTAAGAGTTTTATGGTACAACGCTGTAGCATAAAACTCATAACTAAAGTGCTAAAAAGTACACTAACACCCATAAACTACATATTAACCCCTAAACCGAGGCCCTCCCGCATCGTAAATACTAAAATAACATTTTTAACCTCTAATCTGCCGCTCCAGAAATCGCCGCCACTATAGCAAACATATTAACCCCTAAACCGCCGCACTCCCGCCTCGCAAACACTAGTTAAATAATATTAACCCCTAATCTTCTGCCCCTAACATCGCCACAACCTACATTATATTTATTAACCCCTAATCTGCCGCCCCAACATTGCTGACACCTACCTACATTTATTAACCCATAATCTGTCGTCCCCAACGTCGCCGCCACTATATTAAATGTATTAACCCCTAAATCTAAGTCTAACCCTAACTCTAACACCCCCTAACTTAAATATAATTTAAATAAATCTAAATAAAATTACTATAATTAACTTACGGCTAGATTATGAGTTTTTGCAGTAAGCTAAAAAAGCAGCGTTAACAGGTCCTAACGCTGCTTTTTTACGCCCGCTGGTATTACAAGTCTTGAAGGTTTAGGGTCAATGCACACTTTTTTGGCCTTACCGCAAAACGACTTACGTAAACTTCGTAAAGTCTTTTTTCTATGGGACTTCCATAGTCTGTCCTGGGAGGCCAAAAAGTGAGCGGTACACCCTACCCCGTCAAGATTCCTACCGCATTTAAAAGTCAGTAGTTATGAATTTTATGGTACAACGCCATAACATAAAACTCATAACTAAAGTGCTAAAAAGTACACTAACACCCATAAACTACCTATTAACCCCCAAACCGAGGCCCTCTGGCATCGCAAACACTAAAATCAATTTTTTAACCCCTAATCTGCCCCTCCAGACACTGAAGCCACCTATATTACATTTCTGAACCCCTAATCTGCTAACCCCAAAATCGCTGACACCTACATTATATTTATTAACCCCTAATCTGCTGCCCCCAATGTCGCCGCAACCTACCTACACTTATTAACCCCTAATCTGAGGCCCCCGACATTGCAACACTATAATAAACATACTAACCCCTAAACCGCCGCACTCCCACCTCACAAACACTAGTTAAATATTATTAACCCCTGATCTGCCACCCTTAACATCGCCGCCACCTACCTACACTTATTAACTCCTAATCTGCCCCCCCTACACCGCCCGCCGCCACTATAATAAAGTTATTAACCCCTAAACCTAAGTCTAACCCTAAACCTAACACCCACTAACATAAATATAATTTAAATACATCTAAATAAAATAACTATAATTTAATAAATAATTCCCATTTAAAACTAAATACTTACCTATTAAATAAACCCTATGATAGCTACAATATAACTAATAGTTACTTTGTAGCTAGCTTAGGGTTTATTTTTATTTTACAGGCAAGTTTGTATTTATTTGAACTAGGTAGAATAGTTACTAAATAGTTATTAAAGGGACATTAAACCTTAAAAATAATGTTATATAATTCTGCACATAGTGCAGAATTATATGACATTATTTAGGTGCTATAGCCATAAAAGCATTTTTTACCCGTTTAATTTGCTAAAATACGGCGCTTTTACAGACCCGCTCTCTGCTCTCTGCTGAGCGGGTCTGTTATTTTTAGTTAGCGCATCGGGCCAGCTGTATAGTCACAGCCCGGCCCGACCGCGCTATAAGACTAAGTGCAGCTCGCTCCTGTCACAGGAGCGAGCTGCACTTAGTGCTATGGCGCGGTCGGGCCGGGCTGTGACTATACAGCTGGCCCGATGTGCTGACTAAAAATAACAGACCCGCTCAGCAGAGAGCAGAGAGCGGGTCTGTAAAAGCGCCGTATTTTAGCAAATTAAACGGGTAAAAAATGCTTTTATGGCTATAGCACCTAAATAATGTTATATAATTCTGCACTATGTGCAGAATTATATAACATTATTTTTAAGGTTTACTGTCCCTTTAACTATTTAATAACTACCTAGCTAAAATAAATACAAATGTACCTGTAAAATAAAACCTAACCTAAGTTACAATAACACTTAACACTATACTATAATTAAATAAACTAAATTAAATACAATTACCTAAATTAAATTAAATTAGCTAAAGTACAAAAAAACACTAAATTATAGAAAATAAAAAACAGATTACAGATATTTAAACTAATTACACCGAATCTAATAGCCCTATCAAAATAAAAAAATGCCCCCCAAAATAAAAAAAAACCCTAGCCTAAACTACCAATAGCCCTTAAAAGGGCCTTTTGCGGGGCATTGCCCCAAAGTAATCAGCTCTTTTACCTATAAAAAAAAATACAAACAACCCCCCCAACAGTAAAACCCACTACCCACACAACCAACCCCCCCAAATAAAATACTAGCTAAAAAAAACCTAAGCTCCCCTTTGCCCTGAAATGGGCATTTGGATGGGCATTGCCCTTAAAAGGGCAGTTAGCTCTTTTGCAGGCCCAAACCCTAATCTAAAAATAAAACCCACCCAATACACCCTTAAAAAAACCTAACACTATGCCCCTGAAGATAGACTTACTGTTCTGAAGACGGACATCCATCCTCAAGGAAGCGGCAGAAGTCTTCATCCAATCGGGCCGAAGTCCTCAACGAAGCCGGGAGAAGTCTTCATCCAAGCCGAGCGAAGTGGTCCTCCAGACAGGCAGAAGTCTTCATCCAGACGTCATCTTCTATCTTCATCCATCCGACATGGAGCGGTTCCATCTTCAAGACATCCGACGTGGAGCATCCTCTTCATCCAGAGTCTTCTTACTGAGTAAAGGTAACTTTTAGTGACGTCATCCAAGATGGCGTCCCTTAGATTCCAATTGGCTGATAGAATTCTATCAGCCAATCGGAATTAAGGTAGAAAAAATCCTATTGGCTATCAGCCAATAGGATTGAAAATCCATTCTATTGGCTGATCCAATCAGCCAATAGGATTGAGCTTGCATTCTATTGGCTGATTGGATCAGCCAATAGGATTGAACTTCAATCCTATTGGCTGATTGCACCAGCCAATAGCATTTTTCCTACCTTAATTCCGATTGGCTGATAGAATTCTATCAGCCAATCGGAATTGAAGGGACGCCATCTTGCATGACGTCACTTAAAGGAACCGTCATTGTTTAAGAAGACGTCGGATGAAGAGGATGCTCCGCGTCGGATGTCTTGAAGATGGAGCCGCTCCGCGCCGTATGGATGAAGATAGAAGATGTTGTCTGGATGAAGACTTCTGCCCATCTGGAGGACCACTTCTGCCCGTCTGGAGGACCACTTCTGCCGGATTCGTTGAGGACTTCGGCCCGGTTGGGTGAAGACTTTGCATGGTAAGGTGATCTTCAAGGGGTTAGTGTTAGGTTTTTTTAAGGGGGTATTGGGTGGGTTTTAGAGTAGGGTTGCTTGTGTGGGTGGTGGGTTTTAATGTTGTGGGGGTTTGTAATTTTTTTTTACAGGTAAAAGAGCTGATTACTTTGGGGCAATGCCCAGCAAAAGGCCCTTTTAAGGGCTATTTGTAATTTAGTGTAGGGTAGGGCTTTTTTATTTTGGGGGGTCGCTTTTTTATTTTGTTAGGGGATTAGATTAGGTTTAATTAGTTTAAAAATCTTGTAATTTGTTTATTATTTTCTGTAATTTATTGTTTTGTTTTTTTTGTACTTTAGATAATTTTATTTAATTGTATTTAATTGTATTTAGTTTAGGGAATTTATTTAATTATAGTGTAGTGTTAGGTGTAATTGTAACGTAGGTTTTATTTTACAGGTATATTTGTATTTTTTTTAACTAGGAAGTTATTAAATAGTTAATAACTATTTAATAACTATTGCACCTAGTTAAAATAAATACAAACTTGCCTGTAAAATAAAAATAAACCCTAAGCTAGCTACAATGTAACTATTAGTTATATTGTAGCTATTTTAGGGTTTATTTTATAGGTAAGTATTTAGTTTTAAATAGGAATAATTTATTTAATGATAGGAATAGTTATTTAGATTTATTTAAATTATATTTAAGTTAAGTTAGGGGGTGTAAGGGTTAGTGTTAGCCTTAGGTTTAGGTTTAATAAAGTGGCGGTTGTGTAGGGGGGGGCAGATTAGGGGTTAATAAATATAATGTAGGTGGCGGCAGTGTAGGGGGGGCAGATTAGGGGTTATTAAATATAATGTAGGTGGCGGCGGTGTAGGGGGCGGCAGATAAGGGGTTAATAAGTATAATGTTGGTGGCGGTGGGCTCCGGGAGCGGCGGTTTAGGGGTTAAACACTTTATTTAGTTGTGGCGGGGTCCGTGAGCGGTGGTTTAGGGGTTAATACATTTATTAGAGTTGCGGTGGGCTCCGGGAGCGACGGTATAGGGGTAAACAGTATAGTATAGTGTGGGTGTTTAGTGACAGGGTACCAAGAAAGCTGTGAAAAAGCCTAAGAGCAGCAAGATCGATGAATGTTAGTTAACAACAGTCCGCTGCTCATCGCTCCGTACTTGGTGCACGTCTTTTTGACAGCTTTTTTGATAATTTTGGAGAACATATTCAGGTCCGCGGCAGCGATGTTAGGCGATCTTAGGCAAGCGTATTGGTGCCGTTGAATGCAAGTAAGTTGACGGCTTGATAAATAGATGCCTTTGTCTGAATCATGAAAGAAAAAAAATGTTTCATATACCTTTAACTAGCAATGGGGATAATATGTAATCATGGGGGGGGCAGCAGCAAAATGCATTCTCACCTGTGTGGCCAAAAATCCTAGCACCGGCCCTGTTAATGGTGTGGTTTATGGGTGTACTTAGTAACATTTTAGTTATGAGTTTTGTGAAACATTTTTTTCAGGCACATAATGGCCAATTTTTCAGCGGTTTAGCCGTACCGCACAACTTTTGCTGATTATTTTTTCTGTAAAGTGGTTATTTATAAATCATCCGTTATTTAGCTATTCAAATGGTATTTCAATTTCTATACACGTGTGTTTCGATTATTGCAACACTCATATACCTAATAATTAATTTAAATGTTTACATTAACATACCAGGCTTATTAAATTGCTACAATAACAAAGTTTGGGCTAGATTACAAATGGCGCAGTATTTAATTTTTTTGCATAAGAGAAAACTACGCTAGTATTTTTATTTTTTCACTTGTCGGGTTGCGTTCTTAGCACAAGTTCCCAAACAAATGTATTTTGCGCTAGCGTTAACCTGAATAGTGCGAAAAACCTAACTGAAGTTTTCGCGTGTTCATGCATGTATTCCCTTATAGAGATCAATGTGGAGAAAAAAAAATTGAAAAAATACTAACACTCGAAATAGCGGAAAGATCATCCCCTTATCGCATTCCCCATAGAAGTCAAAAGAGAAAAAAAATTGTTGAAAAAAAACACCCATTGCTCAAACAACATTGCGTATTCGCATTAATAAATGTGAAATATTTACAGTAAATACATAGTTAAAATCTTTATTAAATATTAATATTGCATAAATATGTTTTATCATGTTTTTACTTTGGCAAAGGGCTCTAATGCACATATATGTGTGTACATATATATTAATGTTTTTACATATGTATATATGACTGTAAATACATATATTCACATATAAATACATTAATATATACATATGTATATATGACTGTAAATACATATATTCACATATAAATTCATTAATATATACATACACATATATAAACATATATACATACAAATACATCTTTAGCAATGCATATGTATGTGTCTCAATGTTAAAGCCCTTTGCCTGCTTTTTTTTCTCTAACACCCGAGATCTCATATCTTTGAGCCCTTATAACTTTTTTGTGCAATATTTTTTTTAATAATTTTTATTAGTGTTATAATGAGTGTAATTTTTTGTTTTGGAAAAGAGTTAACCACAGCTCTGAGATCACGGTAATAACAGGAAAATTTAAATGGCTTGAAAAAACACGATTGCGCTAGCGCAAAACCATTTGCTCCTCACTTGTAATCTAGCCCTTTGTGTCAGTGTCTACATTGCTCCTCATATTATTACTAATTATTACGCATGGATAATAATGTAATAATAATATAAGGAGCATTTGCAAAAACTTTGTTTTTTTTTTTGTTTTGTTTTTTATATTTATTGAAGAAAGATTACATACAATAAATGTTAAACAAACACCAAAAGTTATCTAGTTTCATCTTGTACAAAGGGTAATTGGTGTCATAATACACAGGTTAAAGTTACTTTCTAGTCTTTTGTGTGTATTTCTTTTCAACACAAACTTATACAAACAATTAAACTTATAAAAATAAACATAAACAACTTTGTTCACTTTACAAAGTACTTATTGAAGCTACGTCCCGGCAAAAAGAAGTCCATTTCTCTTCATGGGGTACAAAATTCTATATCCCATTTCCCCATACCTAAACCGGATCTCCTCTGCGGAGTAGATTATTATATGTGTAGCACCACTATAGGGTGGGGAGACATAAGCAGATTCCATACAGGACATTTCTCAGGCAATTAGAATTCATGATGCAATACAAGACGGGGGGAAAGTCGAGAAGAAGAGAGAAATGAAAAGAAGAGTGAAGAACGGAGAAGAGAAGTAAAAAAGAATAGTAAGAGTAAGGAAAAGAGCAGGAGCTAAGGAGGGGGAGAGGGTGCCTCTGAAGGGGGGGGAGACCGGTCTAAGCACGTCCAGAGGTTGGTTTCCATAGGGCCAAATATAAGTGGTATGTTATGAGCTATATGTGTATTCAACCCATAAAAATTTGATCTCCGGAAATGCTATGCGGGAGTTATTTTTAAGATGGCCATATTCCTCTAGGTCTAGGAGTTCATCAACTCTGTCAATCCACATATCTTTTGAGGGGGTTAGGGGGCTCTTCCAGTGTCTGGCTATTAATGATTTTGCGGCATTAAGGCAAATCTGTATAAGGAGGGATCTCAATCTACATTTAACTTTGGGGAGGTCATTTAATAATGCTATTCTGGGGGTTAGTGAAAAGTCCTGTGTGAGGATTTTCTTAAGGAAAGATTCTATTGACTGCCACAAAGGTGTTATCTTAGGGCATTGCCACCATATGTGAATTAAAGATCTGTGTCCTCTACTGCCTCTCCAACACATCCTAGATGCCTCTGGGTATACTGAATGTAGGCGAGTGGGAGTCAAATACCATCTCGTAAGAACTTTAAAATTTAGTTCTAAGATTTGTGGCGAGGTAGAGGATTTACGTGTTTTATGAAAAATATTTCTCCACTCTATTTTGTCCAAGTCTAGGTGTAAGTCTTGTTGCCATTTGATTGTGTAAGTAGGGAGTAGTGCATTGTCATGGGTTTGTAGTTGCTTATGGGACAACGACAAAGGGTGGCAGATTGTTTTATTCTGTAAGCATAGCGATTCAAATGGTGTGGGTGATCTCAGGAGGTCTGCTTTATGTGGGGAAGATGCTATATAGTGTGAAAGTTGTGCATGTTTTAGCCAGTTCCCAGGGCGTCCCCCACATAATTCAATAAATTTATCTGTGCTTATTAATTTCCCATTTTCTACAAACTTGGCCAGAGGCCATGTATAATCCCATTCCTGAGTTCTGCGAAATTTGTTGTCTAGTCCCCCCACCAATTCTGCATTCTGAGGAATTGGGAAAAGAGGTGAACGAAGATGAGTAATGTAGTTTTTAGTAGATCTGATCAAGTCCCAAGTATGAAAAAGATGTCTATGTATAGCTAGTGTCTTGCATTGTATTGGTCTGAGTTCCCCAGGTACCCAGCAAACCGCCCCCACTTTTGGGATCTGTAGTAAATGTGAGTCTATGGACACCCAAGCCTTATTGTCCGTAGAGCCATGCCAGTCCAGAACTCTCTGTAGAGTGACTGCCATGTAATACTCCCGAATATTTGGCAGGCCTAGCCCTCCCATGTCAGTGGTCCTATATAGTGTAGCTCTATTTATCCGAGGTTTCTGTGTGCCCCACACAAAGGCATTGATTATAGATTGTAGTTGAGATATGTAACTGTTGGGAAGAGAAATGGGAATAGTTTGTAAGATATAAAGAATCCTGGGCAAAGTGGTCATTTTTATGGATTGAATCCTCCCCCACCAAGACAGAGGTCTGTCCGACCAAGTTGTGAGGTCTTTTTGTATATTTTGTAGTAAGGGTCTATAGTTTTTCTCAAATAACGTGGTATAATTGGGGGAGAGGACAATACCTAGGTATTTAACTGATACAGGTTGTAATTTGAGGGAGCAAGTTTGTGCTAGTTGTTGAAAGTCAATGGGATCCATAGAGATGTTCAGAATTTCCGATTTTTGAAGATTTATAGAAAAATTAGAAAAATTACCAAATTTTTGGAGGGTTTCTAGAAGGGCAGGTATTGTAGTACTCGGTGAGGTCAATGAAAACAGCAAGTCATAACTTTGTTATTTTTAAATGATCACTTGTTTTCTCTCCCCGCACTCGTTCTGGCCAGGGTAAATGGAATCTGATAGGAAGCCTATTGGCATCAAATTTGGTTCCCCCACAAATATGATTTATTCAGCATTTGAAGGGTTAAACTGACTTGAATCCGCTTTGCCTGAATGATCAACTCTCCTGCTATAACATCCTCATTGTTTTTTCTCTCCCCACACTCTTCCTGACCAAGGGGAAATTGATAGGATATCTATTGCCCAAGAAATATGGAGATTTAAACTGACTTTTATCCACTTTCCCTGAATGCTCAACACTCCTGCTATCATTTTGTTTTCTTTCCCTGCACTGTTCCTGGCCAGGGAAAACTGAATCTGATAGTAGCACTTTGCCATCAGATTTGGTACCCCTAGAAATATGGTTTATCCAGCAATTGGAGTGTTAAACTGACTTGAATCCACTTTCCCTGAATGATCAATACTCCTGCTAGACCATCCTCACAGTTATTACTCTCCCTGCTCTCTTCCTGGCCAGGAGAAATGGAATCTGATAGGAAGCCTATTGCCCCAGAAATATGGTTTCCCCAGCATTTAGAGGGATAAACTGACTTTTATCCACTTTCTTTGAATGATCCACACTACTGCTAGACCATCAACATTGAGGTTTTCTCTCTCCAGACTCTTCCTGGCCAGGGGAAACGGAATCAGATATGAAGCCTAACTGACTTTAATCCACTTTCCCTGAATAATCAACTCTCCTGCTATAACATCCTCTTTGGGTTTTTTTCTCCCCAGACTTTTCCTGGACAGGGAAAATGGAATCTAATAGGATGCTTATTGGCATCAGATTTGGTACCCCCAGAAATATGGTTTATCCAGCAATTGGGGGGGGGGGGTTAAACTGACTTGAATCCACTTTTCCTGAATGATCAACACTCCTGCTAGACCATCTTTACTATTTGTTTCTCTTCTAGCACTCTTCCTGGACAGGGGAAACAAAATCTAATAGGAACCCTATTGCCATCAGATTTGGTTCCCCCAGAAATAGGATTTATCCAGTAATTGGAGGGGTAAACTGACTTAAATCCACTTTCCCTGAATGACCAACACTCCTGCTATATCATCCTCACTGTTTGTTTGCTTTTTCTCCCCGGACTTTTCCAGGACAGGGGAAATAGAATCTGATAGGAAGCCTATTGGCATTAGATTTATATATAAAAATATAAGGGCCTATAGGCATGTCAATCAAGTTGTAAACTCACAACCACAGCAATTCATTGTAAAATTCTTACTCAAATAAAATCATAAAATCATCATTATTATATTGAGAGTTAGTTATGAATAATGGTATTTTGCTTCCTATCTTTTGGTTAAAAAAAAATCTTTTTGAAGCCTTTAATAAAGCTAATATTTTACCACTACCAGCTTCTTTTTAAATGTATTTATTTACTAAGTGATTTTATCTGCTTTAACATTTTACAATAGAAATAATTGCAAACAGAATAAATAATGCTAAAGTACAACCTGAGATTAGCATTTTTTGTGAAATAAGAGAGTCATATATACAAGAGAACAATATAGCTATGGATATCTAATCATGAGTGCATTTGTTATCATTTAATGTTAAATGGATTTTGATAAAGGGGGTGGGGAAGGTTCCTACATTTCAACTATTGGTTACTTTCATTTTCAACCCATTTGTAATATTGCTAATATTTTTCATATATGTTTAGTTCCTGTTTTGTTACAATGTATAAACTGTATATTTTAACTAAATAATTACCACTATACAAACTACAATTGTTTCTATATATATTATTACTACTTACATATTTTACACAATTTAAAAACACAACACTGAGCCCCCACCACTGTGTAACGTGAACGAGTTAATGCTATTGCTTACCAGGTGAAATGGTTAGTAAAACGAGACATAAAATCTGCAATAATGTCCTCATGATGATAATATTCTGTTGGTTACTAGGTTGTCTGTATTTCTGATGCAATCTGTATTTATACTCCACATTAAATGTAACTTTAGCTTTAATTGGGAGGATACTTCACAAACCCTTTTCACACCTATAAATGTATAAATATAGTAATGATTTGCAATTCAAATTCATCAACAAGGAAGATATCACTCCCAACTCAGAACTCCCTTATCTTGCACAACATAAATGTTAATGGTCTATTCTTATTATGCTAAATAACTTCAGTAAAGGGAAATTACAAATGGGATATTTTCAATTTACCAGTAATTTAAGTTGATAGAATCTGTTACATTTGTAAGAGTAATACAGGTAAATATAACAAATCTGATAAAAAAAATATCCCAGTGTTGTCAACATTAAATTATTAAAATCCTGCTATACGAGCTACAAAATAAACATATTAGCCAAGATTACAAGTGGAAAGTCAGTTATAGCGCAGTGTGTTTAGTACCGCCAACATTTATTTAGCGTGTCCTATACTTTCAATGGATAGCACGGTCACACTAAATATTGGTCAAATCAAAGTTTTGAGATATGTGTTGTGCTCGACTGCAACAATAAATAAAAAATTCTCTTGCGTGCTGACTGCGCTCAAAGTATTAGCGAACGTATTACAAGTTAAAAGTAAAAAGTGTGTGAGCAAAAGACCGATGAGCATTATTAACGTCAGGACTTCGGATATTGCAATTACGCTAACTCCTTCTCCCCTTAGACTTCTACTGGGCACGCTGAAAAAAAGCCTTTTAGTTATTGCTCGCACACTAACCCGACATTGCACTAGAACAACTGCATTACATACAGATATTGATATATAAATATTGTATATACAGATATATAGAAATATCTATTTAAAAATAAAAAGAACATTGGAAACTCAAGTAATTATATTCAGAACACATTAAAACATATTAAAAATTAATTAAAATTATTTTGCAAGTTTCAAGGTATATGACTGGGAAAGGTGTGTTTATATGTGTAAATATGTATGTATGTGTGCACAGACATGTTTACACATATAAATACACTGTTGTGAATATTATCCTTATTATTATTTTTATTATTATTATTTCAGTAGTGTACCCGCAAAGTGTATTATGTGTTTAGATACAATAAATATTATGGAACCTCTATATCAATCTGATAATGTAACTCAATATATATATAATAGCGGTTACCAACTTTGCAGGGGCAATGTGTGCAATTTAATAACACTCTGAATTATATAATTTGCAAATGATAATACATATAAAACCTGAATCCTTTTAGTTCTGATTTGTCTATTAATTAAACTGAGACCAGATCAATAAACAAACTTAGTTTATTTTAAGAATTATTGGAAATATAAAAGCAATCTTTGAATAAAGCAAATCAATAAGCATACATCATTACAATGATTTAATGATTATCAGGTTAAAAACAATGAAAAAAATCACTAAATTATTTTATTTGCAGTAGCTTGCATGTATAATAGAGAAACATAAATGTTTGTTATTTAAATTCTCAGCATTGCTGGCAAGAATCAGGTAAACTAATAATCCTGGCAAACTATAAGAAAATTATATTACCAGATTCCTGATTGACCCAGTGTTATTGTCGACAGATAAGACCAGGTTAACAAGAATTACCAAACAAAAATATTTGTGACTATAAAGGGCAAACCAGAAATGATTAACTCACCTGATTCACTATTAAAACTTTGAATATAAATGTAAAGAACATAAACCATATTAACAAAACTGTTTCATGTGGGTTTGTTTCAGACATCAACATAGTGGGATCCTTCACTGGGGTCCAGTGTAAATAGACCCTCTTAAGTTACCCCTGGACCCTCTCTTGCCATTATCCTGACTTCTCTATCTGGTCAGCTTAGCCTCCCATCTCCTCTGGATAGGGTGTGGTCATCATGCATGTACAGTGTGGCCCCTTGTGCCGTCTGCTTGTGTATCCTCGTCCCCCCCCTTTTGTGTGTAAGTGTGTATTTTATGGAAAACTTTTAACACCACCCCCACTGATAAGGTAAGGTTCACATAAATGATTGGCTAACACTAATTACAGATTAATTAATATTTTTGTTAATGAGCTAAGGTTTAGCAGTCAGAATATTTTTCCCTCGGAAGATGGCAGTCATCACTAAGCTATAATAGACAAATATGAATTTTGTAAATATATTTTGAAAAACAGGTATCTCCATTTGATCGTTAACCAAGGTTGAACCCCACTAATGTTTATAGAAAAAGAGACTTACTTGAACCATGTATGAAAAACATAGGGATATTTGTGGATATTTATACCAATAATATAATGATAGTAATCATGCAGCTATGTTGGGGACCTTGAATATCATAGAAACTAAACATGAATTATTTTGATAAAGTACAAAAACTTCATATTAAGCAAGTATATGCTGACAAGCAACACTAGCTAATAGCTACATATTAATACTGATAAATAATATACATGTATGTGTACCTGAATCTATAAGTAAATACACATGATCAATTTTAACCCTATATTATATAGCACAGATATATGTGATTAATATGCAATATCAAAATGGTGAATTTTCCCAGACAATTGTCCTGACATAATCCCCCTCTCGAGATGACCTGTCACGAGTGAGTGAGACAAGGTAATCTCGATAAATGTCCTGTTATCAGGTACACAATGATTTAGTACCTGAATGGGGTAAAATTCAAATTTTAAAATAATTTAACATTTATTGGTGTGGAAAATATCAAAAGTCAGCCAAGCAATGCCCACTTGTGTATACAATCTATATCCCTTTAAGTGGTTGCAATGCTGCATCTCCAAGAAACAAAATAAAGTGAAAAGTTTGCAGTTTCTTTCTTCAGGCATCCACATAAACCAAGTTATTGTATAATGTGTGGTTATTGTCAGGATTAAACCACCAGATTGTTTTAGAACAACTTTATTTTTGTTTATGTATGTGGCCTAGGGGAATGTATGCAGCAACTGCATAAGAAATTATTGTGCTGGTTTTTGGTTGATTAAGCATCATGGTTGTGTCTGTATCAGGCCTCCATCGCGTGGATAAGGTATTTAATAGATATCGTGGATCCATGAAGAACACTTGGCACAGTATGAGTATGGCCCAGAACATGGTGGTCCCTTTAATGGTCATCTATCTTTTGATCAAGCATCTGTCAGTTTAAGCTTGACACCTATAAAATAAAAAATAGCACATTAGGTACATTTCTATAAAGTAATGTCACATAATATCTCTACTTGCTATGAGATGTGAGGCCTGAAAAAATATATATTAAACATGAAACATTTTGTCATTACATCATAGTAATTCTTCAATTGGATACAGTTTTCACATATTAATTATGATATTGTCATATCTGGTACTCTTTTTCCATCAAGAATAAGTTGATACCTGGAATAAAAATAAAATAAATCATCCTTGATTAATAAGCAGATTTTGTATCAAGCCATAGTCCTTTAGAATATATTTGTAAAATAGTAAAATAATCATTGATTAGGATATCATATCCATTTGCAGTTACATAGATACAGGCGTATATTAACTATACAACTTGTTTATTGTCATATTAGTTTGTAATACAGTTAGTTTCAATAATCACCCATCTAGTTATTTCTGAGCAGTGTAACTATTAAAGTATAATATTCAGAATATTTGGTAAAAAAAACATTTCAACCATTGGTTTAATTGAGCAAGTAATTTAAAGGGACACTGAACCCAATTTTTTTTCTTTTGTGATTCAGATAGAGCATGCAATTTTAAGCAACTTTCTAATTTACTCCTATTATCAAATTTTCTTAGTTCTCTTGGTATCTTTATTTGAAATGCAAGAATGTAAGTTTAGATGCCGGACCATTTTTGGTGAACACACTGTGTTGTTCTTGCTGATTGGTGGATAAATTCACCCACCAATAAACAAGTGCTTTCCATGGTTCTGAACCAAAAAATAGATTAGATGCCTTCTTTTTTAAATAAAGAAAGCAAGAGAACGAAGAAAGAAAAATTGATAATAGGAGTAAATTAGAAAGTTGCTTAAATGTGCATGCTCTATCTGAATCATGAAAGAAAACATTTGGGTTCAGTGTCCCTTTAAGCAAGATTTAGTTTCAGACTTACCAACAGCTTCATAGTTACCTTCAGTTTGATCGCCTATTTACTTTGGCCTAGTACACAAGACATCATAGAGTCATGTTTGACCCTGGACTATTTTAAGTTTCTAAAGATCAGGAGGAGTCATGGTATTGGCTATACCTTAATTTTATCAGCTTCTTTTAACAGGTTTACCCTATTCTAGGGACCCTTTTCAGTTTTGCACTTTTTGACTTTTAAACCATATACACCTTATTAACCTTAGGCAGGGTATTCCTTCTAAAGGGGACTCTGCAACCCTGAGGAAACTTTAGGTACAGCATTTCAAGCCTACAATGTACCTTTCTCACCCTATTTATACCTAGGTGGGTTTTTACTGGTAAAGTACCTTTGTGCTTTTGGAGAAGCTTACCTCATCGTATATTCTTTCTGGAACACCTCTGACCAAAGCCTAATTTTGCTGTCTTAATCTTACTTTCTTGCTCTGAGTATATTACAACTCTTATAAGATTCCCTTCCCCTAATGGTATATTATATGGAATCCAGTTTTTCATCAGTAGGAGTAGGATTAGCAAGAGGCCTCATTATTGAGCTATTATGCTAGGCCTATAGATGTATTTTAGTCTTAAGTTAATAACCTTTTATGTGGAGGAAAATAAAATACTACTTCCCCCTCTACGTTTGTCACCCAATAAGTATAGAACAACCACAGTATGCTTAATACAGTAATGATTTGAAAATCAGGTACTACCTGACTTCATCAGTTCCAGGCAGGACGTTTTGTCTCTTGACTGAGGAATGTAGATCCCTTCTTACAGCCTGCAACTTCACGTTACCCTTAATTCAGGATAAGAAGGCTTATAAGTCTCATGAGAAGGGGCGGAGCCAACTCTCAAACAGAGCAGACATGTGCTAGATTAGCTCCTACTATAAAGTTTGTAAAAATGCATTAAAATTATCAAAGTTGAATGTGAAATAGTGAAGCTGATACATCTGATACCTACTGATAACCAGGATGGAGAGCTGTACGAATCCCAGGTGATAGCACTCTTAGAACACCAGCTTAAAACTAAGGCCGAGCTCTCAGCCGTTGCGATGACCACGAGGTAGCAGTGACTGTTGGCATCAGAGACGCAGCTTGATGTATGTGGAACCTCTACTATATAACCAACTATGGATGACTTCTATATGCAGGTGCTGGCATTGGTTGCCGAATTTACAGAGAAGATACATCACAGTCATGGCAGCCCGGTGCCTACCAGCAGACCTGAGCCACCTACGGATGTTACTATGATAGAGGTAATGGCGGATGATATAGATTCAATAGAGAACACGGGCATTGCAGATAAAGCGCAGCTTAACCTAGTTACCCTACAACCTCCAAATAACACTGAGCTTACAGGGGAAGTCGCAGTGAAGTGGGCAAAGGCAGATATCATTGTCCCTGCAGCGAATACAGACATTGTTGGCATAGCAGGCTCTATGCTTGACTTCACTACGGAGAGCGAGTTACCTCCCACAACTTTAAAAGCTGAAACTCTGCGGGTAAATGCTCATCAACTGGAGAAAGCAGCTGAAATTAATCTTTCTAAGTATGGAGTGGAGACTGACATTCTATTCTACTATCGGCACATTCTTCTGCTGCCTCATATGAAGATCCCATGTCAGCTCTGATTCATTCTACACTAAATGAGCGAGTAGCGCTGCACGCTTCTATACCGGCAATCGCTTTGTCTCCAAAGTACATCAAACCAGGGCGGGGATACAGACTGTGGACATTTATTGCTGCCATATCCCTGGCCCTACTAGACCCCCGCTCTGGATCCTGCCTTTTCACAGATACCGGTTGGTGGCCATTTCTGTGGGGACATACTAGAATTGGTGTGGGCTAATTGACAACATGTGCATGGTTTACGGAGGAGCGCAGGAGAACTCTCATAACTTACTATGTTTTGGTCTATCTATAATCACATGTTTAATCCTCAGACTTATTTCACTTGGCATATCATGCTATAATGCCCCCAAAACAGTTATGATCCACTGAATTGATAGATTGAGCAAATGCTACTCATCCATGTTTTTAGTTAATATACACATGTTGATACACTCCCCTTTTTTGAGCTGTGAGCTCTAATTTTATATTAGCTTGCTTTTGTTCTGCAGCCTTTTCTGAGCCCTCACTAACATAAACTTCATGTACAAACTATAACATCCTCCCATCTCTGACTTTAAAGGAAAAGTTAACTGTGTCATTTTATTTTTAAATAAATGTCCACATTGCAATGGCTTCCTAAGAGTATAATTCACTGTTTGTTTTGCAGCCCAGCAGTTTCATTATACCCGCCCCTATCTGATGTAGATGTTCCCTCTGTAACTTTACTGCATCTTATAATCCATCCTGATAGTATGATGAAACACCCAGGCCACCCATTGATAGATAACAATAAGCTGCTATTATATACCCCCTTACTATTATTTCTGGCTTTACCATGCTAAATAAGGAACACTGAGTTGTACCCCTTACAATAGTTGGCTAGTATACATATCTTTTAGGTGTTCTCCTGTCGTCGGGTATAGGGCCCGTGCCCTGGCGGCGGGATGCATACCTAACTTTCATTTATTTTTTTAATATGCCACAATAAACTTTATTAACTCAGAAGTAACCTTAGCCTCAAGACTTATCTAGGGGTTCTAATATACACTAATTTCCTGAGTTGCTGTATTGGTG